>NC_137820.1:3909296-3919296 GCF_963921795.1 Nannobrachium achirus | reverse complement strand
CTATCAGTCTACTGGTCTACAAGATACTGAAGGAACCAGTGTTACATATATCTATCAGTCTACTGGTCTACAAGATACTGAAGGAACCAGTGTTACATGTATCTATCAGTCGTCCAGATGATACTGAGGGACCAGTGTTACATGTATCTATCAGTCGTCCAGATGATACTGAGGGACCAGTGTTACATGTATCTATCAGTCGTCCAGATGATACTGAGGACCAGTGTTACATGTATCTATCAGTCGTCCAGATGATACTGAGGACCAGTGTCCATGTATCTATCAGTCGTCCAGATGATACTGAGGACCAGTGTTACATGTATCTATCAGTCGTCCAGATGATACTGAGGACCAGTGTTACATGTATCTATCAGTCGTCCAGATGATACTGAGGACCAGTGTTACATGTATCTATCAGTCGTCCAGATGATACTGAGGACCAGTGTCCATGTATCTATCAGTCGTCCAGATGATACTGAGGACCAGTGTTACATGTATCTATCAGTCGTCCAGATGATACTGAGGACCAGTGTCCATGTATCTATCAGTCGTCCAGATGATACTGAGGACCAGTGTCCATGTATCTATCAGTCGTCCAGATGATACCGAGGACCAGTGTCCATGTATCTATCAGTCGTCCAGATGATACTGAGGACCAGTGTCCATGTATCTATCAGTCGTCCAGATGATACTGAGGGACCAGTGTTACATGTATCTGTCAGTCGTCCAGATGATACTGAGGACCAGTGTCCATATATCTATCAGTCGTCCAGATGATACTGAGGACCAGTGTCCATGTATCTATCAGTCGTCCAGATGATACTGAGGGACCAGTGTCCATGTATCTGTCAGTCGTCCAGATGATACTGAGGACCAGTGTCCATGTATCTATCAGTCGTCCAGATGATACTGAGGACCAGTGTCCATGTATCTATCAGTCGTCCAGATGATACTGAGGACCAGTGTCCATGTATCTATCAGTCGTCCAGATGATACTGAGGACCAGTGTCCATGTATCTGTCAGTCGTCCAGATGATACTGAGGACCAGTGTCCATGTATCTATCAGTCGTCCAGATGATACTGAGGACCAGTGTCCATGTATCTATCAGTCGTCCAGATGATACTGAGGACCAGTGTCCATGTATCTATCAGTCGTCCAGATGATACTGAGGACCAGTGTCCATGTATCTATCAGTCGTCCACATGATACTGAGGACCAGTGTCCATGTATCTATCAGTCGTCCACATGATACTGAGGACCAGTGTCCATGTATCTATCAGTCGTCCAGATGATACTGAGGACCAGTGTCCATGTATCTATCAGTCGTCCAGATGATACTGAGGACCAGTGTCCATGTATCTATCAGTCGTCCACATGATACTGAGGACCAGTGTCCATGTATCTATCAGTCGTCCACATGATACTGAGGACCAGTGTCCATGTATCTATCAGTCGTCCAGATGATACTGAGGACCAGTGTCCATGTATCTATCAGACTATCCTTCACTGTGGTGAGAGAAACACCCACGGGCCCAACACCAGAGGGAGCTCCACTGATCTCATTTCCCCCCAGATTTGGCACAAACCTGGGGATGAATTCATTCTATTGTTATGCCACCGGAATGTGGAACGCCCGACCACCACCATCAACAAGTGTGACTCCCTCCTAGCCTGATGTCAGACTCAGCGCTGGAGCTTGAGTCTGACATTGTCCCCATTGTAAGCAGCGATTTCAAAGGGGAGGGGATTGGTGGGAGAGGTTGCGTTTGACTGACGGCTGCGTGCGAGTCCGCACAGAAAAGTTCTGAGTGATTGTGTACCTACTGTACTGTTGTTCTTAAGATTAAATACAAAAACAAAATTTTAAAAGTACAGATCTGCCTGTGCATGCTTGTTTGAGCTGCACACCTGCACATAACGTGCGTACATGCGAGAATGAGTGCTCGCGTCGCGTATTGATTGATTGATTGAAGACTTTATTAGAAGTTTGCATAGAAAAAAAGTACAGTTTCATGACGATACAGTTCACTGGTACAAGGTCAACTAAAAGGAGATCCTAGAAAAGACTAAGCTTATTTCCATAGAAAACCACTGAAGTATCTCATATAACATTGAATGACAGACGGATAGAACACAGTACTATGCAGAACAGAAGATATAGTAAAAAAAAGTAAATTAAAATCAAATAAACAGTGCAAAATATATATATACAGTAGATAAATACAGAGAAGGGTCAGGGGAGGCTGGGCTAGGTTTGTTATTGCCAGTTGCGAATGGCTGCCGCCTGCAAGTGGTTTTTCAGGGTGATTTTAAAGGATGCTAGGAAACCACACTCCTTTAAGGCCTTCGATCAAACACCATTCACATCGTCCGTGTCAGACGGGGGACTATTAACATATCAAAGATTAAAATAACGGCCGAGTATTAACAGCGCAAATTAACATAGGAATCAGTCTGGTTGCGGTAGACTCTCCTCTCCGACTCTTCCAAGCCCGCAGTGCACTGGCTGGCTGTAAGTAAGCAGCCTAGTCTGTAATCCGCTACACTTCCTCAAACGGATTCAAGGCTTGCCTTGAACGGGTCCCTGATTTGCTTGTCTCGTTAGACCCGCCCCCACCGCCGAGGCTCCGACTCTCATTGGCCTGGTACTGCCTGAGACCAGAGAAACTCTAGCGTCATATTACAACTAGAGATGGGCCGATTGCAAAATGCTTGGCGAATACCGATCCTCCGGTTTTATGAAGGTCTGACCTGCCAAAACCGATTTTTTCCGATAACGATTTCTTTAGCTAAGAAAATAGGGTTGCTCCAATACCCTTTTTTTCAGGCCAAGTAGGCCTATAAGACATACTTCAATTTGAGTACCAATAAGCTAGTACCACTAAAGCCAAATCAATCACAGTAGTACAATATCCAAAATCACAGACAATATCCAGTCTAAAATGACCGCCTGGACTAGGCAGGAGGAAAGCAGACGCATGCTTTTTTCCCCTCCTTTTTGGAGACGACATTGACACAGGATTATGGAATATATCCTTACATTGCAAAGGTAATCAGCACCATCTGTATTCTGTAGGCTGCCACTAAGTAGACTGGCTGCTACTTGCTAATGTTTACTTTAGTCACAGGACCAGAGCATCATGCAGTGCAGTGCCACAGACACAATTGGCATAAAACCGGTATTTATGTCAGTGACCTGCCGGTCACCGATTCGGACGGTTTGATATCATACCTGCCGATTTTTTATATTGGCCGATTCCGATTTCCATCCCTAATTACAACACCAGACCAAGACAAGCAGTCCACTCAGAGAGTGGGCGGGTCTATGGGCTGGAGCCAGGCAAACTCCTTCCCTACCCTAGCCTGATTTCAGACTCTGCGCTGAGCTTGAGTCTGACTTTGTCCCATTTCAAAGGGGAGGTGATTTAAAATGTGAAATTCCCAATCACAAGAGATCTGGTGGGAGGGGTTGTGTTTGACTTGTGTGTACACAAAAACATTCCCCCCTCCCCTCTATGACAGGCATCAAACAGGTCGTTGTCTTTGATGCTAACGAGGTGTGCAAAACCCCCTTTGAAGTTCAATGGGAGAAATTAAGAGCTTTGGCCGAGCTCCCCCCCCCCCCCCCCTCCCTCCCTCCACTGTTTCTGTTGATTTTAAAAAGTTAGACCCACCCCCTCCTCCGAGGCTCCGACTCTCATTGGCCTGGTCTTGCCTCAGACCAGAGCAGGTAGAGGTTCATTATGCAACACCAGACCAAGACGAGCAGTCCACTCAGAGAGTGGGCGGGTCTATTGGCTGGAGCCAGGCAAAACTCCCTCCCTACCCTCCTTCAAAACAGCCATCGTAGGGCATGGGACCTACGATGTAGTCTTCTAGTCTGCCACAAAGAAATGACCCTCGCACTGTTTCTCTGTACACTGTGTATACTTATACCTCCTAGTATGGAGGATTTCTTGTATAGCGTGTCTTTGTAGACACAATCAACAAAATCCTGAGTTACATGTTTTGTGTTCAATCTGTGTTTTGAGATATTTTAGTATTTCAGCATGACTATTGATACATTTTGCATCATATCCACCTGTTTCCGCAAGACTTTACTGTAGCATTATCTGCGGGACACTTCCGGTTAACAGCAGACATATAAGCTCACGCCGCGTCGCAGATGCAACCGTTGTGAGCTTGTAGATCACACTTGGCCTGCGACGCCGGAAATGCCGCTCGCCTTCTGCGCAATTCACGATGGGATGTTGGAAAGTTGTGGATAATGCTAAATCAATCAATTAAAAATCATCACACACGCACGCACGCACGCACGCACGCACGCACACACACACACACACACACACACACACACACACACACACACACACACACACACACACACACACACACACACACACACACACACACACACACACACACACACACACACACACACACACACACGTTTAGAAATGCTGTAAAATGAATATATTTTCTACTTTTAGTTACGTTAAAGTAATCATTGCCATATAGGGTTAGTTCAGTAACAAGGGTCTCTCCAGTTCTCTGCTAATTTCTTTCACTTCCAATTCCATCCTGTATCCTGTTGTTATGAGTTCTCTCTCCTGATTGGGTGAAATTGGATCCCGGCCTGACCTTTATTAAAGAGCAGGAGAGACGCTGAGTGACACTCCTGTTACTGAACAAAGTGACGTGGCGGCGCATCCGGCTCTGACGAGCGTCTACAGCAGGGGTGCCCACACTTTTGTGACTTGAGAGCTACTTTTAAAATGACTAGCTCAACATGATCTACCTTCCCAAAAACTATTTATCTTAAGGATGCTTTGGAATAGAGGCACTGGCGTTACATGTAAGACACAGAAGAAACACACTCAAATAGTAGGGAAAACATATTAGCAAGGGGAAATAGTAGTGGGAAAAGGTTCTTCGTAATGCTACGGACTCTTGAAAACAAATCATTGCACTTGGGATTTGCCTACTTTAAAGCCATGAAGGGAGCTGAGAGGCCCTTTTTGAACTTAATTCAAGTGAGAGATAAAAAAAAAAAAAATGGGTTTGTGATTTCAGTTTATATTTAAATGTTTTAGAGGCAAGTCATGTGGTCTACCTGCCCAGCCTTTGTGATCTACCTTATGGGCAGCCCTGGTCTACAGTAGGGCTGACCCAAAAAAATAGAATATTCAAAGCTTTGTTTGAAGGCACGGTATTCGAATTTGAAAAAGACATTCGAATAATCGGCCCCGGCCGTTTGTCCTTTGGGGGGCCGCGTGCTTTAGCTTTGCGCCTCGCTCCACTCCAGCGTGATAGCCGTCACGTCCTTCTCACACACGTGTTAACATTAATAACAAGCCAACAACGACAACAAGAGCAAGCATGAAGCCATCAGAATGGTCGCCGATGAAGAAAAGAAAAGAATAGACAGCGCGCTCACGCGCTGTCACATATACACCGACATTCGTTTGGCACCGAAATGTGTGACACCAATGTCTGAGTAACATCACCCAATGCAACTATGGGTTGCAGTCACACATTTCTGTTCCAAACCAATGACGGTGTAACATCCATAAGTTCCACACGCACGCTGACAGCAAGCTTGTTCTTCAACAGGGAACAAACAGCTAAAATGGATTTTACAAAACGGACCCCGTCAGCGCCGATCCCGTTTTAAAGAGGAAAAAAAGAGCTTGAAACCAACTTGCTAGGGTTACGTCGTCATGGTGTTGATGAAGACAAGTTTATATCGGATCTGCAAGCTCAAAAGTAGTCGCGCCCGCATAGTTGTCTGAGTTGTATGAGTGGAACATTAAATCAGACACACTGCAGTGCAATTATTTACTAAAAAATACTACTACTATTACATTTGCGTGTACAGTACACTTTGGGACTTGGGAGTTAATCTGTTATATAGGGCTCTTGAGTTGCGCTGCTGCTGTTGCAGCCACGATGTGTTACATTACAGACATGATGTGATTATGTCAATCCTACTGTACTGCAAAAAAACACTTTCTTTAATATAGAAAACATTTGTATCATAGCCTATTCTTCTTCCTCGTTGTATTGTTGTTTTTAATGTAATGAAAATAGGGAGCTTTATTATGAGGAAAAAACTGGTGTGTTTTCCCTTTTAAAATTGGGTAAAATCGCGCATTTTTAAACACATTTCCTTAACGGTTATCACTTATGTAACCGATAAACTTTTGCTCCCGACAACCCCTGAGCTTGTAGATCGGCTATTTTTGGTGAAGAGAGTTGGCCGTAGATGTAAAGATAACTCATCACGTACAGTGCAAATCAGGCCTTCACATATTGAAGAGATATTGATGAATTCCAAATATTATCACATTATTCTGAGGCACCACTGGACTGGCATAACAGCACCCTAGGGTGCCATTACGTCACGGCACACACTTTGGGGAAGCCCTGTCTGTAAAGCCCTTCAGGCCTGGGGAGTCAAAACAACCTTTGTTTCAAAAGGAAGCCATATTTGACAATATGAAAATCTCCTACAGAGCCTGACTGTATCTGCTGTCATACTGCACCTTTGGACCGTGACAGATGCCATTCATTCCCATTACAACTATTTGATTCATCTAGAGTGCAAAGTCAATAATCTTTTGTCGACCGTGTATGCAAACGTAACCCCAGGGCTCCACTGGCTGCGTCTTGTTGCTCTGCGTCTTGACGGCGTCAAAGACGCAGACACGTTGCCGTCCGACTGGCTCCACTGAACGTGAATGTGTTGATATTTCAATCAAAGATCATAGGATATTCGCATTATCAACTGTAGTGTGCCTAATTATAATAATTTATGCTGTGTAAAGTGCCGGAAAATAGCAGATATACAAGCTCACAACATGTCGAGTGCATGAATCTGTCATCAATGCTGTTGTGACTGAGCTTGTAGATTGGCTATTTTCGGTACACCATGTCCAGTGCAGCCACGATAATGTATAGCCTAAAAATCTGTGTTCAGACTCAGTCACTCACTGCTGGCCTGTTTTTAGGAGGAAGAATTGAGAAAGTTGTTGCCTGTTGTGAACTTGTGATAAGCCTATATCAAGTGGGAAGACCACTGTAATTACATAAAAAAAAATATGCGAGGAATTTTGGGACATCTAGTCACCCTTGTGAATGACGTGAATGGATATCCAACAGCAGAAAGGCACGTAGGCCTACGGTATACATTTAATATGCAATGCAATTACATTTAATCATAATTTATACATGACTGGACGTTGTGGACGCCGTCAAAAAATTGAACCGGGCGATTTTTGAGTTTGGGCGCCGTCAAGGGAGCGTCCGACGCGGACGTCGACGTCGGCAGTGGAGCCACCCTTCATTGATTAAAACGGGAGCGTTCCCAACGTTGACGTTGACGCAACGCTCGACGCGCCCGGTGGAGCCGGGGGGTAAGCCTTCGTTCACATGCATGCTATGAATACATCGATAATAGAGCATCGCAGCAGAAGTGGTTTACTGGGGTCACTTAAAAATCGCACGTTCATTTTCCCCATAGACTTTTACAAAAATATTTATAACAATTATGTTAAGCCTAGAACCAAGCCATCCAGGATTGCAGTGAACCTTTGATACAAACATTTTAATATTTAATTATTTGATATACTACATTTAATAACTACCCTTTGTTTAGCGATTTTCAAAACATTCTTTTCATAGAAACAAAGGTCTCATGTTCATGATTCACTGCCATCCTGGATGGCTTTGTTCGAGGCTTAACATAATTGTTATAAATATTTTTGTAAAAGTCTATGGGGAAAATTAATGGGCGATTTCTAAGTGACCCCAGTAAACCACTTCCACTGCGATGCTCTATATAGTTACAGAACCATAAATGTATGTTTTGTTCAAATGACTGAATGAAGGCGTTAGGAACACTTACAAATTCGACTGGGGGCGCCTGCTGGCCTAGCGGTCCAGGTGCGTACCATATGGGCTCTGATGCTTGACAGCGCGTCGTGGGTTAGAGTCCCGATCGCGACGACCTTTGCTGCGTGTCACTCCCCATCTCTCTCCCCATGTCCTGTCAGTCTACTGGCTTAAAAGCCCCAAAACAAATCTTAAAAGAAAACAGTGTAAATGTCAACTATGGATTTCACCCGACTAATACCGACTAATACTTTTTTGGGAAGGAAGCTGAATGAGGGCCATATAAAACCTGTCCTGGATTGGCCTCCGCGCTGGACTTTGGACATGCCTGCGATAGGACTTATAGTAAGTCAAGCCACACATCATCACTCAGAGGAGTACGGATGGGACAATATGAAAACGTCATATCTCGATTATTGTGACAAAAGAAATCGCGATTTACGATATTATCGCGATAATCAAAATCCATTATCTTGAGGCGGAACATTGCAGATCTACAAGCTCGCGACGCATTGTGAGCTTGTAGATCTGCATTTTTTTGCAAATATATTTGATAGAGTGAAAAAAAGACTTTATCAAGTCCGGATATGCAACTCAGCAAATAAAAAAAGTGGTTAAACTGATTGAGATGCTATGTTAAAAATGTAGCTGGGGACCCCCTGAAAGCCCGTCAAGGACCACTGAGGGTCCCCAGACCCCACTTTGAGAACCACTGTGATAGAGGAGACCAAATGTATTCTCATGAGTGGTCCAGTGGATTTCATGATGAAATGCCTTGCAGCTCATTTCTTCAAACAATGTTGGGTTTTACTTTCCTCCATCACTTGTTCATTGGAGGGCTTTTTTTTTTTTTTTTTTATACATACATAGTCTACCGGGGGTCCCCCTGGGGTCTACATGGTTTCTCAAAGTGGGTGGCCGTGGCACCCTAGGGTGCTGTGATACCAGTCCAGGGGTGCCTCAGAATACTTTCATATATGGAATTCATCAATATCACAGTGTAATTCAGGGGTGCTGTGGATGAAAGGTTTGACAGTGGTGACCCGAGTAGGGCTGTCACAATTATTACAGAATACTTTGATCATATTTGAAATGGATCAACATCACTTCAGTTTAAATACTTAATAAACCCTCTATACTCAGTTAGACAGAGCAGCAAACCTCCTTACCAAAAATAGCCGACCTGCAAACGTTGTGACGCGTTGTGACCTTGTGGGTTGGCTATTTTTGGTGAATGCTTCCCCCCCCCCCCCCCCCCCCCCGAGTAGGGATGCTGGGGTTCAACTATACACACTATATAGAATGCCAGATCTACAAATGACATTGGCATCTTTCTGCAGGGCATGCCATGTGCAGTCTGAGCCTGCAAGGTCGGCAAGGCTAAGGGGCAAACTGTAAACTGAAACTCGGTTGTTTCCAAACAGCCAAAAATAAAATAGGGTTAAAGTGTGCCTCATTTAGCTGATTATGCATCATGTAATATACAGGTAAATGCACCATTTACCATTTAATAGGCCCCTTGAGAACCCAGTGGTCTAAACCCTAACCCTATAGCAGTAAAAGGTCTTATTTGTGATGTTCCTTTTAGGCAGGGTGTTTAACTGTACTTGTACTGTACTACCTTTCAATTGTATTGACTATACTTGTACTGTTCTCCAATTTTGTCTAACATATCTGGTCTAAACCATCTCCCCTACAGGAGGTCTAAACCATCTCCCCTACAGGAGGTCTAAACCATCTCCAGGCTGCATGCAGCCAGCAGTACAGTATGCATGATGTCCATGTGAGGGTTTAATCTGTGTGTTTGCTCCTACTGTAGAGGATGTAAAGACACTGCAGCCACAGACAGACAGCAGATATGATTAAAGCTCCAGGAGGGAACAGGGAAGAACAGGGAAGGCCTGCTGGGAGCATCAGAGAGAGAGAGAGAGAGAGAGAGTCTGGATGACACTGACACCGTCCAGACTCTATGAACACTCTGTCTGTTGTGACTGCACTGGAGGGGTTCTCAAACTGTGGGGCGTGGGAGTCCCCCAAATGATTGATTATACAGTTGTGTTCGAAATTATTCAACCCCCTCTGACAAATGTGTTCATTAGTGTAGC
>NC_137820.1:3809296-3904296 GCF_963921795.1 Nannobrachium achirus | reverse complement strand
CTCTCTGGATGTCCCTCCTTCTACCGCCCCCTGGCGGAGACAGGAGGCTGTCTCTGCCAGAGGTGGGACGTTCGCGAACGAGTCGAGTCTTTTGAACGGCTCTTTGAAAATGAACGATGGGATGCGGTTCGCATTATAGGGAGCCGTTCTTTTTATTTTTATTTTTATTTCATGAGGGGGAGTCAA
Organism: Nannobrachium achirus; assembly: GCF_963921795.1. Taxonomy (NCBI): domain Eukaryota; kingdom Metazoa; phylum Chordata; class Actinopteri; order Myctophiformes; family Myctophidae; genus Nannobrachium; species Nannobrachium achirus. Next base: position 3,904,110 of record NC_137820.1, on the reverse strand, counting down.
TCCTTTACTTTAAGTAAAGGTATCAATACTTCAATGTAGAAATACTGTTACAAGTAAAAGTAAAATGTAAAAAGTACAAAAGTATTGGTATCAAAATGTAGTAAATGCAGAATGTCCTGTTTCACAGGTTTTCCAATGAATAAAATGTAGAAAAATAATTTGAAAATTGCAGATCTACAAGCTCACAATGACGCATTGTGAGCGTGTAGATCAGCTACTTGGTGGAGATGTATATATGGCTGAAATGTATATAGGGTTGAAGTGATTTGTAAATAATCAAAATCTACAAAGTAACTAGTAACTAAAATGAGCCATTCTATTGAACGGCTCTTTGAAAGGAACGGATCCCAGCTGAGATCCGGCTCACTGCAAAGAACCATAAATCCCATCTCTAGTCTCTGCTCTCTGGATGTCCCTCCTTCTAGCGCCCCCTGGTGGAGAGAGGAGGCAGTCTATGCTCTCTGGATGTCACTGCAGGATGTTTGTCTAGTCTGAGCGCCGGCATGGTGCGCCCCCTGTTGGAAACCCTGTAAGGCAACTTTGAAGATGGAGAGGGCCACTATATTTTCACACTCACTCCAGAGGGCCACAAATTATTGTTTTTTGAATCCTGAAAAGTATCATTTTTATTTCAAATGCATTTATATGTTCTTATGTTAACTTTATGAACATAAATACAAACGCATTAGGTATAAAAAAAGACTGGTAGTATTAATTAAAGGAGTAGTTCACCCCAAAATTACTTTTTATTTCTATTGACTACTCACACGATAGAGACTTGAGTTCAATAATAATTGTTGGTGTTTGTTGCATTCCTAAGACAAAAATGTGGTTACAACACATTTACCCCCATTGATTCCGGATGGGGACCCAAATGCATTTGGGTCCCCATCCGGAATCAATGGGGTTAAATTTACTATAATACAATTTTATTGAACTCAAGTCTCCATGGAGTGAGTAATCAATAGAATTTTTTTGGGGGGTGAACTACTCCTTTAACAAGGTACTAATAGTAAAAAGGGACCCCAATCGAAACAAGCCCAAGCTTTCTTCAAATCAAATAAAAAATGTATATATATTTTTTTATTTAGTAATATTTTGACACTTGCTTTTGCAATGTAAACGTATGTTTTATCATGCAATGAAGCTCATTTGAATTGAATTGAATTGAATTGAATTGAATTGAACTGAACTGAACTGAATTGAATTGAATTGAATTGAATTGAATTGAACTGAACTGAACTGAACTGAACTGAATTGAATTGAACTGAACTGAACTGAACTGAACTGAACTGAATTGAATTGAATTGAATTGAATTGAATTGAATTGAATTGAATTCATTGTGCTTTCACAGAACCGGTCGCTGAACCAGCTTGCGTTTCCACCAGTTTAAAGCAGAAGCAGAACCATAGCAGGGACAGGAGTCCCCAGTTGCCCCTGCTTCCATTCCAGGCCTGGCCAGCAATGTGTTGAATATGACAGTTACAGTTTCACCTTTATTTTCTCTCTTTAATGATGATGTTTTGCTTGCTAAAACAAAGCCTTGTAATTATAATCACATCTGCCTCTCCCAACCTGTAGAATAGTGACACACCCACTTTGGTTCCCAGTTCAGGGCAAGTTTGATTGATTGATTGATTGAAGACTTTATTAGAAGTTTGCAAAGGAAAAGGTACAGTTTCATGACGGTACAGTTCACTGGTACAAGGTCTACTAAAAGGAGATCCTAGAAAAGACTAAGCTTATTTCCACAGGAAAACATTTAAGTATCTCATATAACATTGAATGAATGACAGACGAATAGAACACAGTACTATGCAGTAGATATAGTCAGGAGAAAAAAAAAGAATAAACAAAAAACAGTAAGTCTATACAAACAGTGAGTATACAAAGAATGGTCAGGGGAGGGTAGGGCTGGGCTGGGTTAGGTTTGTTTTTACCAGTTGCGAACGGATGCCGCCTGTAAGTGGTTTTTCAGGGCGATTTTAAAGGATGCTAGGGATCCACACTCCTTTATGGCCTTCGGTAAGGCGTTCCACATGTTGGTGTCATCTGCTCCAGTTCTGAACTGTTAGGATTCTGAACCAATACATTTTCAGTGGAAAAGCTCTGAACTGGTTCAACATTAGGCGTGGAAAAAAGAACCAAACCGCTTCAACCCTGGTGGAAAAGGGGCCTCTCTCAGAGGAGGGCTGTGGACAGTTCAGAAACCTGCCTACCAATGTTGACTGAATAGTGTATTAACACGTTTATTAACAGTACAGATAGTACAGTCAAAGGCTATTCTAAAATGAAATGATATTATATTTTAACTAAGTATTAATGTTTATGCAAAGCATCTTTGGGTACATTTGAGATATTATGGACCTTTGTGCATTGTACTCAATTAGGCTAATCATAATACTATGACACATACAATACAATACATTACATTACTTATTGGTATAAAACTCAGTAGCATCATAAGGCATATTTAAAGAGAAAGTGGGGGTGGGGGGTAGAGGATACTACCAAGGTCTTTCACAAAGTCTATGTGTGCGTTCGGAAATGCGCACTCAACGCACTGGGGTGCCATGTTGTCGTTCGTTTATTCGGTGCACTTGGTGCGTTGTCGTTCGGAAATCCAGTGCGCGGCGCACTGGTGTGTTGAGTGCACGCACTCACCAACCCTACTCAGAAGATGGGGTTTGGCGGTGTGGTGGTGTGGTGCGGTGTTCTGATTGGTTGGTTTTCATGGCCGTGTCTCGAATGCTTCTCAGCTGTGAACAATGGAGGAAATAACCGCAAAATACAGCACTTGCAGCTTTATTGGTCGTTTGGGCTTGATAGTTTCACACACATCAACAACATGTAAATTAACAGTAGGTATGCCAATGTTGTGATTGTGAATTTGACCTACATCTAAATAGCAACGTTACGTTAGCATAAGCATACTCAGCAGCAACTGCTGCTTTTCAGAAAGTTTACCTTCAGAGTTCAGAGTGAAAAAGCACAAAGCTCACAGCTGCCTGTTAAAACTGGTCGTTCGTAAATAAGTCACACTGAACGCACTCTCCAACGTCACGCCCACTGCACTCACTACACTGAGCACACACCCGGGTGCGGGTTTCGAACGCACCCTATGTTAAGGTCAGCCATTCTTTTAGTTTTGAGTTTGGTTAGGGAGTCGAGTAGGGATGCACCTTTAGCAGTAAATATTGTCCGATTCTGATATGTGCCACATATCGATATTCGATATTTGCTGCTATCGGTCAATACCGGCATCTGCAAATATGTCTGACATTAACCGATGGCAGATGGCATAAAAAAGGTCAATAGGTGGTGCCAGTAAGAAGCTAAGAGAGAGTTTTAATGACAACAATAAAGATGTGTGTGATTGACTGTAAACTGTCAATACTATTTTAAATGCATGATCAAGTACCAACCTAACCTATATGATTAAGCATATTCACTCACATACTGAACAAACAATTTTGAAGTACCTTTACTAATTATTTAGTGTATATATATATATATATATATATGTGTTTTTTTTGTTTTTTTTTTAATACTTAAAGCAGCACTATGTAACTTTATTTTAATGGCTAAGATTTCATTGTGTCCAATCTTTATCTCCAGCATGTTAATGGTTATATTTGGTCTCCCTGCTCTTCTATTGAGACCTTTAGATGAGTAAAGGTCATGTCTCAGTCTCACCTAGAAACAGGATCTGACGAATTTTGACCTGCTGGTCAAGATTCAATTTAAGGGGTGGTGCAGGGTGGTGCAGTCGGTAGCACCGTCACCTCACAGAAGGTCCTGGTTCGATTCCCGCTGGGGCACTGCAGGCCAGGGGTTGTTCTGGGGGTGTTCTCTCCTCCGCGTCATCAGTGAAAGCTGGTGAAAGGGTCAAAGGGCCTTTCTGTGTGGAGTTTGCATGTTCTCCCTTTGTCTCCTAGGGTAGGTACCCTCATAAAAAAAAACATGCAGTAGGCCTAATCCTGGTCTATACTGCCGCCTCTTTGCCAGCCGAGGCACCTGACGGAGGGGAAAGGAACTGGTTAGAATATCGTGGTCCTTCCTCACACTACGTCCTACAGGGGGAGACTCCCCCTGTCAGGTGATCAGAAGTGGCGTGTTACTCTTCATACTTTGAAGGAAGCATAAGCTCAGTTCGGGGCTCTCCCCAGGTTGGCAGAGGGAGAGTAGCGGCCTGGACTACAGTTTAGGCAATTGGCACCGGGGGGAAAAAATGGGTTACAAAATCGTGGGATAAAAAATCTAAAAAGAGATTGTGGGTGAAAGCAGAATGGATTCAGAGACATAGCAGGGTGTCTTCTCCTTTTGCTCATTATGCTCATTATGCTCAGTGACTTTCATTCTATAAACTAGAAAAGTGTGCTCCTCGGAGCACAGGTCTCCGCCAGGCCGACTCATACATCTTGATCACATGACCCCAGAGCACAGCATGTGATCGGAGCGGGTGGAAATGCCGCTCCAGGGGGGGGCGTTGTCACGCTCGCTAGTCACTCATGTTGATTACAGAGAGATTTTAATGAAATCTTGTTCAGGGACATGTGCTGTGCTGTGCCTGCTGTGCTGAGCTGAGGATGTCTTTGTGTCTGTCCGTGCGACCGAGCATGCTCAAACGCTCAAATGTGAATCTCGCCACTCCGCTCTGATCACATGCTCTGGCCCTGAGGTAATGTGTACCGATGTGTGTGGGTTTTGGACAAAATCTGTAGGAGTTGTATCAAAAACGCAGAAAATGTATTCTGGCACAAACAGGGCCTATACGTTGCTGAAGGAATCCAGGTGAAATAAAAGATGTTGATTGTACGACCTACAGTTCAAGAGGAGATGTGAATCATTTGGGGTGGATGTTCTTCCTTGGCTTAATGTGCATGCAAAGTTTCCCAGCAGCAATCGGGCCCTGCAACCATAATGTGTGTCATTTTGTGCTAAACTGCCACCCCACTTTTGATCACATGATGTAGGATCTACCTACGCTATAACCAGGCCAGTGTGAAACATTTGGGGCAGAGGTTCTTCCTTGGCCTCCAGGGTGTGTGCGTGCAAAGTTTCATGCCGATCGTTCAAAGGCGTTGAGAGCTTGTAGATCTGCTATTTATGGTGAAGAGACTGCTGTAGGCTGAAAAAGAACAGCGCAACTCAGGTCCATTTTACTAAGCATAGAGGTACGTACCACAGGTAAACTGACGTGGTAAATGGTAAAATGGTTTATTGTGCATTTATACAGCACTTAGTTGATTGCATTGCATTCACCCATTCACACACCCATTCACATACTGATGGCAGAGGTCCAGAGTGTCGAATGACCACTTCGACACTAACTCTGGCGGAGCCCGGGATCGAACTGGAAAATTCATGGTTCCCATCCGGCTACTCTAAAGGCCACTCTACCCCCGAGCCACTGCCCAAGTGATATTGATGAATTCCAAATATGATCATAGTATTCTGCTGCACCCCTGGAATAGCGTCACGGTACCCTAGGGTGCCACGGCGCCCATGACTGAGGAGGGTATTATGTATCCCTGTGTGAGGGGGTGGAAGTAGCGTTATCCTTTTTATTTTTTATTTTCTTTAATAATTGTTTGTTTTTACAATTATTTCCTTTTGTTTGAGCATGTTTTGTATAATTTCTCTAATATGTTTCGTTGTGATAATGCTATATTGCTGTCTCCCTCTAACAACCTCCTCTCTTTCCATGTGTGAGTCTGACTGCGAACTGATAGGATAACTAGACGCCGGTGCTGGCCAATGTATGGGGGACTGACGTCATGACCAGCCAATGGGCGGCTGGCAGAGTGGGAGGCGGCCCTTTAAGAGGAACGCCAGGCTCAGTCTAGGTTGACAAGCAAGGGGCGCAGACGTGTGTGTGGAGCAGGCTGAGGGAAGTGACTCAGGTGGCCGGCTGTGATGAGCAGAGAGACAGGCACAGGCCGAGCCAGGCAGTAACTGAACTGAACCTTATTGAACTAAAGTGCTAGGACCGAGTAGCGCTTTACCTTACAAACCCAGCGGATTCCAGACGGTGATCCGGGTGTCAGCGGTACCAGGCAGGGTCCGGCCATCCAGAGACGAGCGAGAGGGTCCTGACGAGCCGAACCGGCTACCCGGCTAACGAGAGGGGTCGTTGTGACTACTGTGGTGTCGTGTGAACTATTCGCAGCGGCAGGTCACAAGCCTGCCTGCGTGTGAGTATCCAATCCTGTACACCACTGTCACTAAAGTCACTGGCCTAGAGTTGAGCTGTATAGTCGTCACGACAAGGATACTGGCGTATTCTTTGTATTCACAGAACGGTGGACTAAAGACGTAGATGACCAAAGATGAGCTGTGTGCCGCTGTGTGTGCCATCCCACCTGCTGTAGAAGTCACTATTCCCACCTGCTGAAACGATACTCTGCCTATTATTTCATATCTGCTTAGTTATATAACATTTATTCGTCCTTAAATCTGCGCTCCTTGCATTATAATTAATTATCGTAATTATTATACTATTACGATTTGAGGCCTTAACGAGCCGGTACCCTAAACTAAGTGCACTTTAATTGTCACCAAGAACGTTACGATAAGAGAAAGAAGGGGGGTTTGAATTAATGTTTTATTGTTGACAGTGCTCTTATTTTTAGTTTTTAGTTAGTTGGCGCCGTAGGATTTTAGGGTTCCCTTTTATTTTATTATTGTGTTTTTGGCGTGATAGAGGCCGCTGTAACCTAGTAATAAAGATTGTTATACTTTTCTAAACTGTCGTCCTGGTCATTCTCTCCTCATGATTTATATTGCTCTGGTGTTCCGTAAACGAACTTGTGTGTCCCTAAAGGTTGTGCCTTTTGTGCACTTATTTTCCTCTTTAAACGAGGTGGCGTTGTCGGAAACTTATAATTATACAATCTGCTAATGATAATACTTAATAATATACAACAAACCAAAAAGGTGTATTTACAATTATTTATTGGCAAATTCAGTAACAAGGTAATGACAAAGGTACCAGTTTAAACACTGGCGGTTAATGTGAGTTGGGCCACCCTTACATAAATTGGCGTTTGTAGCGGCAGGATCGGACACAGAGCAATATAGAGGAGAGAGTGAATAAGTGTGTAATTGTGAACTTGTTAATATGATGATGATGCCGGTGTATCCGGGCGCCCCGTGGCTGCCCACGTTTGGAGGTACAGAGGGTGAACTTAAGTACAGGGAATGGAAAGTACAGATTAAAGGGCTATTGGGGACGCAAGATGTTAATGAGGCTAAAAAGGTTGCCATTCTATTACAAACCTTGACTGATGAAGCTAGACGGCAAGTTAATGTGTTGGATGAGGGGGATCGAGATACTGTGGCCAAAATCTTTGCTCATCTAGATAACGTGTACAAGGAAACAATCCCTGTTGCAAAGGTACGCTCACAATTTTATAGTTGCGCACAGCGCCCTGGAGAGAGTGTCAGTGCCTTTATTCTGAGACTTAGAGAATTATTTTGTGGGTTGCGGCGTTATGATGCGACTACAGCCCCCTCCGAGGCCGTCTTGAAAGACCAGTTTCTTATGGGGTTAACTGAGGGCCCACTTGGTCAAGCACTGAGAATATATGCTCGACGCCACCCTGACGAAGACTTCGCCGCGCTGCGACAGGAGGCCTTGACGTTGGACACGGAACATGGAGGTACGCCAGCTACTGAAATCGCTTGTCATGCTATTAACCCCGTAACTGTCCCTGTGCCACCACAGACCTCTGCGTGGAGAGATGAGCTGAAGCGAGAAATAATGGAGGATGTCAAGACGCAGTTGCACGGTATGACGAAAGAGTTGATGAGTGAACTCCGACCGCTCATCCAGGCTGCCGCTCCTGCTGTGCGTCCCCAACCACCGCCGTCTGAGGCGTCCTATGTGCCACCTGCGCGCCGGTACGCGCCACCTCAGAGATATGAATGGGATGGGGAGGGGAGGCCCATATGCCGTCAATGCAAACGGTCAGGACATATAGCTAGATGGTGCACTACTAATCAGCCGTCGTTAAACTAAATCGTCCTGTTGCCGAGGTCCAGGCAACAGGAGTCCCCTTATCTGTGACACATACTCGGGCCAATGATGCATTTATCGGGCAATGCCCCATGATTAAAGTAAAGATGGGAGGCGTTCACTTAAAAGGGTTGCTTGATACGGGGTCCCAAGTCACTTTAATGCAACAGAGCTTATTTGAAGAACACTTCTCTCAAACTGATTTAGGTGCAGGGCCACTTGTGTTTAAATTAAGAGCAGCAAATGGCCTTGACATACCGTACACTAGTTATGCGGTATTTGATTTGGAGCTAGAGGGAGTGCAAGTCCCAGGGCGAGGGGTCGTAATTGTTAAAGATGAACACTGTACGCAGCCCTTGATTATTGGCATGAACGTAGTGAGTGCATGCTGGCGTACACTGTTTAAATGGCCTGGGAGGGTTGCGTTTCCCCCGCGTCAAGCGAACGCGTTGTGGCGAGACGCATTCGCTGCCTGTAAAAGAGTTGAGGCTGTGACTAATGATGACGGGTCTTTGGGTTATGTGTGGCCCGTCAGTCGCCAAAGGATTCGGGTCCCCGCCCGCAGTGAAATGGTTGTATGGGGACGCACACGTCGGGGACCGGGAGGAACTGACTTTGAGGCTCTGGTCGAGGCGCTACCAGACATGAAGGAATTGGGGTTGGCGCGCGCCTTGGTTACGGTACGGGGCGGGCGGGTCCCTATTCGTCTCTGTAACCCCTTTCCTTATAGCCTGACGGTGAGGCGCTATCAGAAGTTGGGGAAACTGTACCCTGTGCATGATGCTGATGTTCGGGGAAGTCAAGATCTGAGCCTGTCCATGTCCGCTGATGGCCTGGTGGATGTTGCCCTGGTGAGCGCTGCGGAAGACGGACCCGTGCGCACCCTATCCCAAGAACTCGGTGGGCTGGCTGATCGCACTGACCTGCCCGAGGGAGAGAAAGAGGGACTGCAGTCCATGTTGCTGAGATGGGAAAAGGTGTTTGCTGTACACGATGAAGATTTCGGGCGGACGGACGCCGTGCAACACCAAATCCACACAGCGGGCGCCGCACCCATTCGTGAGCGACACAGGCCACTGCCGCCCTCCATGTACAAAGAAATGAAGGCCTTGTTAGGTGACATGTTGGCGAAAGGAGTCATCGCGGAGAGCTGTAGTCCGTGGGCCGCACCGATTGTGCTGGTTAAGAAGAAGGACGGCAGCTGGAGGTTCTGCGTGGACTACCGTAAGTTGAATGCAGTTACCCATAAAGACGCGTTCCCTTTACCTCGTATTGAAGAAACATTGACCAGTTTGACTAAAGCACAGTGGTTCTCGACTCTTGATTTGGCCAGTGGGTATTGGCAAGTAGGCATGGATCCACGTGATCAAGAAAAGACTGCCTTTACGACCCCACTGGGTCTGTTTGAATTCAAACGAATGCCCTTCGGGCTGTGTAATGCGCCTGCTACGTTCCAGAGACTCATGCAGCACTGTTTAAGTGGACAAGTAGCTGAGTCTTTATTAGTTTATTTGGACGATATTATTATCTACTCCCCTGACTTCTGTTCTCATCTACAGCAGCTGGATCGGGTGTTCCAGCGACTATGGAAGCACGGACTGAAACTGCGCCTTGATAAATGTAAACTGTTACAACGTGAAGTGCAGTTCTTGGGGCATGTGGTGGACCGGGAGGGAGTGCGCCCCGACCCAGACAAGTTAGTGGCGGTGCGAGGGTGGCCAATTCCAACCACGGTGCGGGAGGTTCGTGCATTTCTGGGTCTTGCAGGCTATTACCGCCGTTTTGTAGAATCATTCGCTGCTATAGCCCGTCCACTGAATAATCTCTTAATTGGGGTCCCCGTTGATAACAAGTCCTCACAGAAACCGATTATATGGACGGCAGAATGTCAAGCTGCTTTCGATGCGCTAAAAGGTGCCCTCACCCAAGCTCCGGTGTTGGCCTATGCTGACTATGAGGAACCTTTTGTGGTATATACGGATGCGAGCAACCGGGGGTTGGGTGCAGTGCTAGCCCAAATCCAAGATGGGAAGGAACGAGTTATCGCGTATGCGAGTCGTAGTTTGCACCCAACAGAACAAAATGATGCTAATTATAGTTCCTTTAAATTAGAGTTATTGGCCCTTAAATGGGCTGTAACCGAGAAATTTAAAGATTATTTGGCTGGGGCGCGGTTCACTGTATTTACCGATAATAACCCGGTGGCGCACCTCCAGACAGCTCGCTTGGGCGCTATCGAACAACGCTGGGCGGCCCAATTGGCTTCTTTTACGTTTGAGATTAAGTACCGGCCAGGCAAGAACAATGCTAATGCTGACGCCCTATCTAGATTTCCTGTAGACACCGGGGCGGTCGCGACGGTGGAACTAACGCCCGCAGCAGGAAATGCTGGCTGGGCTGGTGCTGAGTGGCTGCGAGCACAGAAGGATGATGAGGCTATCCAGGTGGTGACGCGGTGTGTGGAGAGGGGCATCCACCCTACGTTGACAGAGACGAGGAGCTGGACGAAAGAGGCGGCCCAGCTGTTGCGCCAATGGACGAAACTGCGGGTGGAGGGGGGGATATTGTACCGTAATGTGACTGACCCTTACACCCAGGAAGAATATTTACAAGTTGTCTGTCCAGGTTCCAGGAGGAAGGAGGTGTGGAGAGAGATGCATGTGGCTGCGGCACATGCGGGGGTGGACCGGACGCTGGTGCAGCTCCGGCGGCGTTTCTACTGGCAAGGCATGGAGGGGGAGGTACGTCGTTTCCATGAGGGCTGTGTAAACTGTAGCTTACAAAAAACTAGGGTCGAGCCTAGAGCCCCTTTACAACCTTTCGAAGTCTCGTACCCCTTAGAAGTGGTGGCTATTGATTTCCTTACCCTGGGTCGACCTGCCGACACCTGTCAAAATATCCTTGTAGCCACAGATCTATTTACTAAATATAGCTGGGCCATACCCACACGTGATCAAACTGCTCAGACCACTGTTCGGGTGTTATGGACCCATATTATACAGCCGTACGGTTGCCCCGCCCGTTTTCATTCGGACAGAGGCGCTAACTTCGAGTCTGCGCTCATGCAACAGTTATGTAATAATTATGGTATTACTAAGAGCCGTACTACGCCGTATTATCCAGCCGGAAATGGTGGCGTGGAACGCTGTAATCAAACGGTACTTAATTTACTACGCTCGTTGGACACTGATAAGCATGGCCGATGGCCTGAGCATCTGCCTGAGTTGATTCATGCGTATAATAACACTCCTCACAGCGCCACTGGCTATGCCCCGGCGTTTCTAATGTTTGGCCGCCATCTGCGGCGCCCTGTAGACGTGGAACTGGGAGTACAGCCTAGGCAGGACAGATTTGGGGTGGGGGACTGGGTTCAGCATCACCAACGGCGGTTGAATGATGCGTATCGCACCGCAGGGCAAAGGATGGAAAGGATGGCAGAACAGCGCAAGCGCATGTATGACAAGAGGGCGGGTATCCCACCGTTGGTATCCGGAGAGCGAGTGTGGGTGAGAAATCGGAACAGACAGGGGCACGGGAAGTTGGCTTCTTGGTGGGACCCAGAACCCTTTGTTGTACTAGAAACAGTGGGCGAAGCTGGGCTAGTTTATAGGATTCGACCAGAAAAGGGTGGGCGAGATCGAACGGTGCACCGTAATGCCTTGAAAGTCTGTGTAGCGCCTCCAGAGGTGCCCCAGTGTCCCGAACCGACACCCCAGCAGCCAGTCGTGGGGCCGGTGTGGCAGCAGTGTTATGGTTTTTTCCCCGTAGCTCAACGACGTTCAGGGCGGGCTAATTTTGGGCAGCCGCCCGTACGCTACAGCCCTGGTTGAGTTGGTCGCAGGGACTGCTAATGATTTAGTAGGGGGGAGTGTGAGGGGGTGGAAGTAGCGTTATCCTTTTTATTTTTTATTTTCTTTAATAATTGTTTGTTTTTACAATTATTTCCTTTTGTTTGAGCATGTTTTGTATAATTTCTCTAATATGTTTCGTTGTGATAATGCTATATTGCTGTCTCCCTCTAACAACCTCCTCTCTTTCCATGTGTGAGTCTGACTGCGAACTGATAGGATAACTAGACGCCGGTGCTGGCCAATGTATGGGGGACTGACGTCATGACCAGCCAATGGGCGGCTGGCAGAGTGGGAGGCGGCCCTTTAAGAGGAACGCCAGGCTCAGTCTAGGTTGACAAGCAAGGGGCGCAGACGTGTGTGTGGAGCAGGCTGAGGGAAGTGACTCAGGTGGCCGGCTGTGATGAGCAGAGAGACAGGCACAGGCCGAGCCAGGCAGTAACTGAACTGAACCTTATTGAACTAAAGTGCTAGGACCGAGTAGCGCTTTACCTTACAAACCCAGCGGATTCCAGACGGTGATCCGGGTGTCAGCGGTACCAGGCAGGGTCCGGCCATCCAGAGACGAGCGAGAGGGTCCTGACGAGCCGAACCGGCTACCCGGCTAACGAGAGGGGTCGTTGTGACTACTGTGGTGTCGTGTGAACTATTCGCAGCGGCAGGTCACAAGCCTGCCTGCGTGTGAGTATCCAATCCTGTACACCACTGTCACTAAAGTCACTGGCCTAGAGTTGAGCTGTATAGTCGTCACGACAAGGATACTGGCGTATTCTTTGTATTCACAGAACGGTGGACTAAAGACGTAGATGACCAAAGATGAGCTGTGTGCCGCTGTGTGTGCCATCCCACCTGCTGTAGAAGTCACTATTCCCACCTGCTGAAACGATACTCTGCCTATTATTTCATATCTGCTTAGTTATATAACATTTATTCGTCCTTAAATCTGCGCTCCTTGCATTATAATTAATTATCGTAATTATTATACTATTACGATTTGAGGCCTTAACGAGCCGGTACCCTAAACTAAGTGCACTTTAATTGTCACCAAGAACGTTACGATAAGAGAAAGAAGGGGGGTTTGAATTAATGTTTTATTGTTGACAGTGCTCTTATTTTTAGTTTTTAGTTAGTTGGCGCCGTAGGATTTTAGGGTTCCCTTTTATTTTATTATTGTGTTTTTGGCGTGATAGAGGCCGCTGTAACCTAGTAATAAAGATTGTTATACTTTTCTAAACTGTCGTCCTGGTCATTCTCTCCTCATGATTTATATTGCTCTGGTGTTCCGTAAACGAACTTGTGTGTCCCTAAAGGTTGTGCCTTTTGTGCACTTATTTTCCTCTTTAAACGAGGTGGCGTTGTCGGAAACTTATAATTATACAATCTGCTAATGATAATACTTAATAATATACAACAAACCAAAAAGGTGTATTTACAATTATTTATTGGCAAATTCAGTAACAAGGTAATGACAAAGGTACCAGTTTAAACACTGGCGGTTAATGTGAGTTGGGCCACCCTTACACCTGCATGACACTCACATGTTGTTTATTAATTAGAGCAGATCTCCAGTGACTCGTTCCCCTCGTTAAGACGTGACGAAATAATTAACTTTTCAACGTTGCACCTGTTGAGACGGTGTTGCATCATCCCTGGGCCAGATGTCATCAGTGGTAAACACACACACACACGCACACACGCACGCACGCACGCACGCACGCACACACACACACACACACTCACACACTCTCACACTCCCCACTTGGGTAATGGTCTGTTGTTCTGAATGAGCAAAGGTTGGTACTAAGGTACGCTCACACATTTACACCCACAGGACCTCAATGGAAAGATTTCTGTGTCTCTAGGTGAGACACGACCTTTGACACAATCTAAATGTCTCAATAGAAGAGCAGGGAGACACCATACAACCACCCTGATTGTATACGTTATATTGTATTAACATACTCTACCATACAGATTGTATAAGTTATATTGTATTAACATACTCTAACATACAGATTGTATAAGTTATATTGTATTAACATACTCTACCATACAGATTGGACAACATTAAAATGTATTCATTAAAATAAAGTTATTAGTCACATAGTGAGGCTTTAAATAACAAATTGACACCGCATCTTTATGATAGATCATGTATCCAACATAGATTAAAGATTACATATCACTTAACCCCAAAGAAATTGATTTTCTTTTTAATCTAGTGGCTGGAAAGGTGTAATTTTAAAAATGCCATGGAAGATGGCTGCCAGGGGGTTGAAATGGCTTTTATCTCACATACTGTTCAACCTTGAAAGGTGGTTTTGAAGACTCTAAACGCATAGGTTTTTGGGCTCAAGGTATGTGGCTGAATCAGTTAATCATCAGTTAATTTTGAAATTAATTATTTTACTGTAGGTGATCCAGGTCCCATTGATACGTAACGGGGAATAAACACTTTAATAAATGAAACTGAACACAATAAACTGTCAGATTTAATGTAAACATGTTAACATTTTAGGAAACATCAATCTAGAGTCTAGTAGGCCTGTGAAATTACTTAAACCACAAAGTAGTAATCGAGTACCATACCAGCCCATTCTGGGCACTTGCATTGCGTTGCGTTATACAGTCACAATATGCATTGCCATCTTCTGTCTCCTCTGGAAGAAACGTGTTATATAGAATTCAGTAATCTTTTTTACAGCAAATTCTGATTCCGTCTTAATTTGGGTGCCTATTTGTTTTGGTGAATTGGTGCCTTCTGCCTTACCCCTTATGCAAGTTATGCCTAAACTTATTTGCCTTTTTCAGTAGTGCCCGCTGGCCTAATGGTCCATGGCTTTGTATAGCCTGGTGGCGCCGCCGGTTCAGTTCCCAGTCCGGACGACATTTGCCACATGTCACTCCCCGTCTCTCGCCCATTTCCTGTTAGTCTACTATTCAATCAAATAAAGGCATAAAAAGCCCCCCAAAATAGCCGATTGAATAGCCAATATACATCAACATGTTGTGAGCTTGTACAGTAGATTGTCTATTTCAGGGGTGCCCAAAAGGTAGATTGTGATCTACCAGTAGATCACCAAGGGTGTGCAGGTAGACCACATGACATGCCTCTAAAAATATATAATTAAAATATAAAAATAATATGTCAATATGACATCAAGAAGGGCCTGTCAGCTCCCTTCATGGCTTCTCCATCCATCCATCCATCTTCAACCGCTTATCCGGAATCGGGTCGCGGGGGTAACAGCTCCAACTGAGACCTCCAGATTTCCTTATCCTGCGCAACTTCCTCCACTCCCTCTGGGAGTATACCGAGGCGTTCCCAGGCCAGTCTGGAGATATAATCTCTCCATCTGGTCTTTGGTCTGCCACGGGGTCTCCTCCCAGTGGGACGTGCATCGAGGACCTTCCTAGGAAGGCGCTCGGGGGGCATCCGTACTAGATGCCCGAACCACCTAAGCTGACTCCTTTCCAAGTGAAGGAGCAGCGGTTCTACTCCAAGTCTCTCTCGGGTGATTGAACTTCTCACCCTATCTCTAAGGGAGATACCAGCCACCCTTCTGAGAAAACTCATTTCGGCCGCTTGTACCCGAGACCTTATACTTTCGGTCATGACCCACACTTCATGACCATAGGTGAGAGTGGGAACGAAGATTGCTCGAAAGACAGAGAGCTTGCCTTACGGCTCAACTCTTTTTTCTTCACAACAGGCAAACCTCCAATGCAATACTTTGTTCAAGAGTCAGTAGCATTACAAAGAACCCCAAAACCTACCACTTCCATACAGAATGGGATGAAGACATTTCCCCCAGTATTTCCCATTTATTTCCCCCTTACAGTAAGTGTGTTTGTCTAAAATGTAACGCCAGTGCTGCTATTCCAAAGCCTCCCTCAGCTAAAACAGTGTGGATGGGTAGGTCATGTTGAGCTAGTCATTTTAAAAGTAGATCACACGTCAAAAAAGTGTGGGCACCCCTGGTCTATTTTAACTATTTAAAAAAGGCAAAAAGGTTTAGGGATAAGGCACCGGCAAATAGGGCCCTATAGTTCTTTTGAATAACACCAAATGTTTTAGTCTTAGTCATATCAACACCTTGGTCTTTTAAAGTTATACCATGTAACCTTTTTTATAAAACAAATCATAAAATTGTCCTAACTGTTAAATCGCTAAAGTTTTAGAACACCAACAACGTTAATTTCATCCCCTAAAGCCTTCTGTAAATATGTTTTCTATGATTCTGACCGGGGACCGGATTTCGCGGCAAAATTACGTCATCACACTAACCGGCCAATCACAGCGAGGGTTATACACTGCCGGCCAATCACAGCGCATCTTGAAGTGGGGTCGCTATGGCGGCCATATTTGTAGTCGCCCGTGTGTCTCTATACTCAAAAGGTAATTTCGCCTACCAGGCAGGGTGAAGTAGTCCGTTTCTCCGGAATGCCTGAACGCACAGGAACCAGGGACCCCTCCAAAGATAGATCTCGGCGAGGTGGAGGCAGACGCGGGGGTGTGAAGGTACGAAAAACGGCCGAAAGACGCGGACGCGACTGTGGTTTGCTATAGGGCTACTGACCTCTAGTTGAGCATCTTACACAGTATAGCTTTAAACTTTTAGTATTAACAAATCAACAAATTGCCACATTCCTCAAGTTAACCCTACTATAGACAGTAGTACACAGTAGTCCATAACTACTGTAAAAGAGCAGTGGAAATAGAGCCGTTACAGTTAGAGTTTTACTCCAGTAAAACCTTTACTTGAGTTCCAGACTTTTACATCATTACTACATTGCAGTAACGATAGTTTTACTTAAGTAACAACTCTGAGTACTTTTCCCACCACTGCACAATGCCATGCGTTGTCAGAGGCACACAGGGACGGACGGCACGGCATATAAAGCTAAACAACCGACCATGTATTGAGGAGAAGGGAGGGGGTGTTAGACAGAGCAGGACAGTCATGAGGGCTTCTCTAGACACACACCTGCTTTCATACTTGATACTGTTCTCTTCTTCATTCTCTGCTCTGTCTTCCTCAGCTTCCTCTTCCTCCTGTGAGTTACAGGCTCAGTTCAATCTCAACAGCATGTACCAGCCTGGGGACTTGGTTCTGGGAGGCTTGTTTCCCATCCACTTCTCCTACGTCTTCCCCCGGCTGTCCTTCATCTCCCAGCCACAGGACCCCACGTGCTACGGGTGAGTATCACACACACATACACATACACTAGGGGTGGGCAAAAAAAAGAAAGAAAGACGATTCACTTAAATATCGCAATTTCTTTAAGCCACGATATTAAAATCGAATCGTCAAGTTCAGAATTGAGAATATATTTTCTTTCATGTCAGAAAGACTGATTGATGCCCACTCCCATATACGCACGTTTATTTAATTTTTGGTTTTAGGGACAGAAAGCAGGGGCCCTATTCCTGTCCATGCCTAAACCCTTATTTATAAACTCCTTTGCCATTTTTTACTGTTTTGAAAAACATTTTTAAATATTTCAAATAGCTGATCATGTGTCGATGTAGATCGACTATCTCAAGTTTTTCATAATGTTTTTTTTTTTTTCAAAATAGTAAGAAAGGCAAAGAAGAACGGATAAGGGGTAAGGCATGCATGAACATGTACTGTAGCTTCAGAGCTTTTTTCCAGATGACCTGAGAGATCTGGACGGTTCACGATACATCGAACAAGAGCTGAAATAACGATGTGTGTGTCGACGTTGTTTATTTCTACAAAGCTTAAAATGCAAGTTTAAAGTTGCATTCCTGTGTGTGTGTGTGTGTGTGTGTGTGTGTGTGTGCGTGTGTGCGTGCGTGTGTGTGTGTGTGTGTACAGTTTAAACATTGCCATGTTCAGGTGGGCTCAGACCATGGCCTTCGCCGTGGCAGAGATCAACAGAAACCCCAGCCTGCTCCCCAACGTCTCTCTGGGCTATAGGATCTATGACACCTGTTACACGCTTAGAGTGGCCTTCAGCGGGGCGCTGTCATTGGCCAGCGGGAGAGAGGAGCGGTCCCGATTGGACGAGAGCTGCGCCGGCTCTCCCCCTGTGCTGGGCATTGTGGGCGACAGCTGGTCTGCCCAGTCTGTTGCCATCTCCAGTGTGGTAGGGCTGTACAGAGTGCCCATGGTGAGTTGTATGTGTTAATGTGTTTAACTCTGTTCATGTCTTAAGACCGAAATAAAAACTATTCAACAACTTCAATTCAACAGATAAAAAACATGACAAACATAACAGATCTACAAGCTGGAACCGCGGCATGAAGTGGATCTACTACGTTTGATGCTTTTGTGTGATGCTGTAGTATGATTATTTTTAAAAACACAAAAACTTAGAATATGAACATAAGCGTTTCTTGCCCGACAGCAATCATATAAAACATTATGTAATGGTCACATTTAATGTTTTTGTATAGTATAGCATTGTACAGCATTATGTGAATGAACCTGAAAATTGGTCACAATCTACTTTGAAAGTATATCAAGGGGAAGCATTTGAAAAGAGCATATGTCGATGAAATAAAAGGACTGGACTGTGTTCATGTCATATAGACAATACATTATGTTTTTTAAACAGAAGAGCGGAGCCACATCGTTAGGATAGGTAACTATTTTCTTACAAAGGTATTTTGAGCAGATTAGATGGATATGTACTGTACTTGCCCAGACAATATTTCAGTCAATGAGATATGGATAAATTAAACTGTAATAAATGGTTAAGAGGCAAGCCTGATAAACCAAGCCCCCGATTTTTCTGATGATTCCAAGTGATCTCTAAAGCTTGGGTGGTTACTGTACTGTATGTAGTTCTATGTGTTCTTACTGTAGTGTATGTAGTTCTATGTGTTCTTACTGTAGTGTATGTAGTTCTATGTGTTCTTACTGTAGTGTATGTAGTTCTATGTGTTCTTACTGTAGTGTATGTAGTTCTATGTGTTCTTACTGTAGTGTATGTAGTTCTATGTGTTCTTACTGTAGTGTATGTAGTTCTATGTGTTCTTTCCAAGACAGAAAGTTGGAGGATGAAACGTGACTATTTGGTGTGATATTCAGAATGTTTTAGGGATTATAATATTGTTACATTAAACCTTCTGTATGAATCACTGAGATACATACATATCATAATGTTAATAATAATAATCTTTATTGTCCCTGAAGAGAAATTTGTATTCACAAGTCTGTTCAAACACAAAAACAACACATGCCCATATAACAACACAAACATATCACAAAGACAGATCATCAGGTTCCCACTATGCACATAAACCCATACTAGCGAAGGGGGCGAGGCAGTTGGTTTAGCCCTGCAAGGCCCGAATTAATTTCTACTGGCCAAAAAAAATTAAAAAAATTCAGATGGTGTTGTAGGAGTCCTAATCACAGGAAAATGTAATTTAAAAAAATTAATAATGTTTTTGTAAGGTTTTATAGCCATAAATCAAAAAGCATAAATCATGCTCTAATTTGCATATTACAGGCATTTTACTACTGTTTTAGTGAGGAATAGCTTCATTTAAAAAGTGAGAGGTTGTTCGTCCAGACGCTGGAATTTCAACTTCTCTGGGAGGTGTCAATGTCAGCCCCTGTGGGGGGTATTTATATGCAAATATCGTGGCCAATGGCATTGTAATACTAAACAATAGGATTTAATGGTGATGTTAATGTGAAAAAAGAACAGGAAAACTAATTATAACATTTTTTTTAAAATGATTTAAAAAACGTTGCCAAAAAGCTACGCTGGGCCTTGCAGGGTTAGTGCAGCGATGGCTGAGGGGACAAAACTCCTGCTAAACCCAACCTTGTGCCACTTCAGGGTTCTGTATCATCACCCCAATGACATGAGGTGGAAGTAGCGATACAGAGGATGATCAGTGTCATTTATTATTGAGAGTGCTAAGCGTTAAAACAATGTTGAAATAGCCAACACAACACAGTAAAAGATGTTCACGCACAACACAACGCATGTCCTCTGTGTCACAACGTTTATTCAAGGTGTAATCATTGGTCAAAGGTCACTATTGTTGCAGGTGTAAAACTGGGTGAAATTAGTTTTTGTGCAGGTGAAAGGGAAGAAAATGAACCCTAACCCTAACCCTAACCCTAACACATTATCTACATACCGGTATTTACACACATTACCATACAGTATATCTATCTGATGAGGTAAGTACGTGAGGTAAGCAGGGGTCTGCATCATTTCCATACAGGGACAAATGTGTCCGTGGCAAATATGTGTCCTTGTCCGTGGCAGATTTGAGATTTTCTTTTTTTTAAACACCATTTAAATGATCTTATTTTGATCATAAAACCCAACTACTGAATGTCAAGTCTCCAGGTTTTCTTCAGAATATGTTTTTACTACGACACAATGGCATATCAGGAGTCCAAAGTAGTGGTTCTAAAATGTTTCATTTGCAAGGAAGGACCCCCCCTTAACTCAGAGAGGTCCATTTGGTTCCATTTGTACTCTCTGAGTTACAGACCTGCTAGTCATTCAGGGCTAGTTCTTTGTGTTTCTGATAATATTATTGTCCACTCATTTTGTAAGTCTGTGGCAAAATATATATATTTCCACCGCATGCAAGCCAACATGGTGATGATCACGGAGGTAAAACATAAGGCGTGTTAGAGAGAGGTAAATCTAGGGGTATCAGTGAGTGGTGTTTAGCAGAGAGGAGGTAAATCTAGGTGAGAGACAGTGATGTTGAGCTGAGTCACTGGTTTGAGCGAAGCGTGAAGGCCCATCCATACTCCATTGCAGGTGATAACTTAACTCACCAAAGGTGGTTAGAAAACTACAAGAGGACGTCACTGAGCCGCGCTGACAAGGGAGCCGCTGACGGAGACATACAGTATCTCTCTGTTTTTACTAACCGACATAAAGGACATCACCATCACCTTTTAGGTGACCTAAAGTGAAGTATGCGTGGGCCTTAAAGGACCACCTCACATCTGGAACAACCAGATCTTATTTTATTGTTGTTTGGGAGTTATTTTTTGTGTTCAATCTGTGTTTTTAGATATTTTAGTATTTCAGCATGCAACAACTGGTCATATGATGCAAAATGCATCATGGCCAGTTGTCCTAGAAGTGAGGTGGTCCTTTAAGAACAGCCTGGTCAGTCCTCACTCCTCTACCATGCTTTGTTTACAGGGCTAACTTATAATACATAATAATATACATGAAAAGCATTTTACAGAACAGATGTGTGTGTTTTCCAGGTCAGTTACTATGCCATGTGCTCCTGTCTGAGTGACCGGACCAAACACCCTTCCTTCTTCAGAACAGTCATAAGCAACACTGTCCAGGTGAACCTCTAAAGTAGTACAATATCATGTTCTACAGTATATCTTTGACTGGTAACAGTTATTACTGCTGGAGCCTAATGTCTCTGTTGACTGCATCACAAGAGAATCATAGATAGATCGATAGTTTAGATCAGAGTGGTCTAATCAGAGAGTTGTGCCATTGCGGGGTCAGAAACAGCGCTGGTCACGTGGTGGTTCATTGTCACTTTACCCCTCATAGACTTCAATGCATTCTGTAAACTTCCGGTTCATGGTGTGTCACTATACACCAATAGATGTGTGCGTAGAAGACCTGGCCCCATGAAGTGAACGGGAGTGATACGACTCTCTCTGAATGGCTCTGGTTTAGATCATATTATGTCAAACTCGAGGCCCGTGGGTCAAATCAGGCCTGTGAATGAATTATGTTTGGCCTGCGGGATGATATTTAATTACTATTTTAACTGGCCTGCTGGTATATTTGCATGCACCACCATAATAATGCAAGTTTACAGTTTACAGTTTAGGCATTTAGCAGACACTTTTAATCCAAAGTGACTTACAATAAGCAGATAATACATCACTATAATAAACAAGATAATATGTCAGAATATCAGCAACAATATAATATAACAAATGCATAGGAATAACAATCTAGAAAAAAACTAAAAACAATAACATAGGTAGGCCATGCACCTAATCAGTAAAAAAAATAAAAAAATAAAAACGTTTCTAAAACCCTAAAAAAATGCTAACTAGCTTCATGTATGGTCATTGAGTGTTTCAGTAGTGCTATGGGTTTAGGTGGAGTCTGAAGTCCCACAATGCACTGCGAGTGCATTGGTGCGTTGGTGCGTATCGAGGGCCTGCGAGCGCAATCCAGCATCTTCACAATTCATCAGCAGCGGAAGCGTATCGCCTGTGGTCAACTTTCAGCTACCCCAAAAATGTCTATAAACGAAAAGTGAACTCTGAAAACGGGGGTTTTCAAGCCAGTGGAAGGCCAGGTGGGAGGCAGAGTACATGTTTAGATAGACTATATGTGAATAACGTAGTTTAAGCACGTGTCCTTCCATTCTTCATCCAATCAGGTGCAGGCCATGCTCATGATAATGAGAAGGTTCGAGTGGACCTGGTTTGGACTGCTGTACCATGATGATGACTTTGGTCATGATGCCTTCCACATCTTCCAGTCTGAGCTGGCCCAGTCAGGCTGGGGCTGCCTGGCCTACGCTGAGCCTATTCCCCTGGACAGCAACCCGGCCGGACTGCAGAGGATCGTCTCTGTGATGAAGACTTCCACGGCTCGCGTGGTCGCCGTCATCGAAAACGGGATCCGTGCGATTAAACTCATGGACGAGGTTGGGGGTTATGAAATGAGTTATAACTGAAGTGAAGATATCTTTTTATTTTACATTAAAAAATAGGTTTCTATTTAATGGCATTTAGTATTCGGTTCAGATTACCGTGAATGCTCAGTAATTATGTGTTTTTTTAAACTCTCCACACAATAAGCAAATGATCAAACCATTCACACATCTCGTTGCTAAAACCAAATGTTATGTTAATTGCGACCGTAGGTCGCAAATTAGTATGAAAGCCACCAGGTCTTGTCTGTCACTCAAAATCCTGCTTTAATTTGTCACTCTTCTTCCTGTCACTCAAAATCCCTCATTAATTTGTCACTTTTCTGACATGACAATGACATCACAATATAGCTGACCTGTTCAGACATCACATCACCTCATCGCAGCTCAGCAAAAGGATATAGGATATAGCCCCTTATATGGAGATCCCTGATGTCATCAATATCATTCAGAAAAAGGATATAGAATATAGCCTCATATATGGAGATCCCTGGTGTCATCAATATCATCCCAGCTCTCAGCAGAAGGATATAGCTGACCTGTTCTGACATCACAATGATATGATGCTATATCCCGTAGCTGAGCTGGGATGAGGTGTCGTGATGTCTTAAATTCATTCTGTCTTGGCCATTCATTGGCCATTCAGCAGCCCTGGATGTCAGAACAGAAGGTGACAGGTGATGTGCATGTTGTTGCTAGGTGGTGAGGCAGAAGGTGATGTGCATGTTGTTGCTAGGTGGTGAGGCAGAAGGTGATGTGCATGTTGTTGCTAGGTGGTGAGGCAGAAGGTGACAGGTATGTGCATGTTGTTGCTAGGTGGTGAGACATAAGGTGACAGGTATGTGCATGTTGTTGCTAGGTGGTGAGGCAGAAGGTGACAGGTATGTGCATGTTGTTGCTAGGTGGTGAGACAGAAGGTGACAGGTATGTGCATGTTGTTGCTAGGTGGTGAGGCAGAAGGTGACAGGTATGTGCATGTTGTTGCTAGGTGGTGAGGCAGAAGGTGACAGGTATGTGCAATGTGCATGTTGTTGCTAGGTGGTGAGGCAGAAGGTGACAGGTATGTGCATGTTGTTGCTAGGTGGTGAGGCAGAAGGTGACAGGTATGTGCATGTTGTTGCTAGGTGGTGAGGCAGAAGGTGACAGGTCTACAGTGGGTCGCTGGTGTACAGTTCATAGAACACTCCAACGACCACAGTCCTGGTGCCTTCATCCCCTACCTGAGAGGCAGCCTGGGGGTCTCCATCCGGCGTGGAGACATTCCAGGCCTCAAGGACTTCCTGTTGAAAATACGACCCGGAAATGATCCCGACAACAGCCACGAGCATAACTTGGTGAGTGTTTTGATTACTTTGATGTTACAGCTTGTGTACAGATACATAAGAGATACTAGTACCAGTAATACTCCCTAATCGGGAGATAAGCGACGTCAGAAAGCAATCATAGCCAATCAGGAGGGAATATGGGAAATGGGACAGATACATGTTGATGACATGACTTTAGAAATACTGTGTACTGCTTTGTGTGATTTTAGGGCAAAATCTGTAGAAGCATTGTCCAAAAATGTGTTTTGCAAAAATCTGCCTGATGGTGGCGCTAGAAGAGGGCTATGTGAGAAATGAGGGGTGGAGTGAGTTGCCATCCAAGGATTGTGTGTGCAAATGTTGGCATGGATAGGAGCAATGGTGGCCGGAGATATGAGTCTGTGTACAGATACATAAGAGATACTACATAGTATAATTAAAGGGCAGTGCAACACCACACATACAGGTAACTGTAAACTGTTTTGTCAGCATACATAGCTTTACTTTGGCTAGTTGGTTTAAGCATGTGATTGTCCTGGAGAAGAACCTGGAGAAGAACCACAGTCTCTTGACATCATCTGAAAAAAAAAAAAAAAAAAAACTAATTGTTGGGGTGACTAAGATCTGTGATGATTCTGTGAGCTTTGCTCACACAACGTTCATCGTATTCAAGTATGATCACATGTTGGCTCCTTGGCTGTCTGTAGGATGCATTTAGTATTTAAGCTGAAATTCAAATTATAAGCCTTGCTTTTCTTTCTTCAGGTGAGGCAGTTTTGGGAGCACACATTTCAGTGTAAATTTGCACCCCTTCCATCAGAGTGGGTGGATGCTGGTGGAAGGGTGTGTTCTGGACAAGAGGACCTGGGAACAGCAGAAACTAAACTTCTGGATGTGTCTGACCTCAGGGGAGAATATAACGTGTACAAGGCTGTCTATGCTCTGGCCCATGCCGTCCATGATATGTCTCAATGTGTGCCAGGAAGAGGGCCTTTCACTGGGCACAGCTGTGCCAGTTTGAAGACAATACAGCCATGGCAGGTGTGATATTTATAAACAGTTCAGTAGAGTTTCCCGTTGGAATACTGACATACAAGGATGAAACTATTAATACGTTTCTTAAAATGATGTATATTTTACTTTTACTTCTCTTTTTATTTGTTTATTTGTATTTATTTATTATTGTATTGCATGTTATCTATCAATCCATCTTCAACCGCTTATCTAGAGTCGGATCGCAGGAGAGCTCCATCTATTCCCAAGCAACATTAGCCACTTCCGACTGCGGAATCCCAAGGTGCTCCATGACCGATTGTATATGCAATCGTATTCTTAATCGTATATACCGAGAGCTTTGCCTTCTGGCTCAGCTCACCTTTTGACTGCAATACCGCTCCTGCTGCTCCGATTCTCCTGCTGATGTTCCGCTCTGTCCTCCTCTCACTCATAAACAAGACCCCAAAATACTTAAACTTCTTCACCTGGGGAAAAGTGTTGTTCCCTGAAGTGGTGCCATCAGGACCACAAAAAAGAAGCAGTGATGCAAGCCTTAGCTCACCGAACTGAATCTCCATTCACCTCAAGATCCTGTCCATGAATATCACAAACAGGATATATGACAAGGCGCAGCCCAGGGGAGATCAACCCCCACTGAAAATCAATCTACCTTTATTATCCCAAGGGGGAAATTGTCCAGTTGTAGCATAGCATATATATTTACAAAGTTACAGAGAAGTAAGAAAAAAGATAGATAAGAGGAAAAGAAAAAAAATCACACTCGTGTGAACTGAGCGGTGGAGGCTGTGTGTGTGTGTGTGTGCGCGCGCGCGTGTGTGTGTGCCTGGCCTGAAACAGCGCCCCTCCCTTAACATGTGTGGTCAGAAAAGGTACTGCAGGCTACATACAGACACGGACGGACGCATACCCACACACACGGCCACGTATAGGAGACGGTGTGACCACCGCTCAAAAAGCAGTACAGTACCAATAAAGAGAAGGTGCATCAATAGAGGGGGCGAATAATATGTAAGTATATATACATAAAGTGACTTACAAAAAGAGACCGTGACAGTCAATGCTAGTTAGTGCAACAAGTATCTCACTGACATTGTTAAACAAAGCAGAATACTCAGAAACTACCAACACAACCTAATAGTGCAAAGTCAAAAATCAGTGCGAAAAAACTAACAAAAAAAGCAGCTCAGAGAAGAAGAAAAAACTATGGAGCGTGTCACCGCAAGACGCACATGAGCACTCTCCCTGGAAGGTCCTTAGGGGTCAAAGTCAATACAGTCAGTCTAGCTGATTTAGTGCCGAACACAGACACAATTCTCGCTTTGTGTTTAAAGATATTGGATGACCCTTAAAAAGTCCCCCTCTACCCATATTCCCACATCACCTCCCTCAGAACAAAGTTCATATGCCCTCTCCAAATCCACAATACTCCTGTATGCATACTCCAGCATCATTCCTCTTGAATCTGAGGTTCGACTATCAGCCACACCCTCCTTTCCAGTAACTTGGCGTAAAACATCCCATGAAGGCTGATTAATATGAAGCTCCTATAGTTGGCACACACCCTCTGGTCTGCATTTCTAAACAGTGGGACCACCCTGGTCTGCCACTTCTTTGGCACAGTCCCAGACTTCCACACGATGTTGAAAAGACGTGTAAACCAAGACAGGCCCTCAACAGCCAGAGCCTTCAGCATTTCTGGATGGATCACGTCAACCCCTGGGGCTTTGCCACTGGAGTTGCTTAACTGCCTCAGTGACTTCCTCCCGGGAGATTGACGCTGGTCCCCCATCATCGTCCGGCGGATGGGTGGATCTGATCTCATTGGGCTCAGGAGTTCCTAAAAGCTTTCCTTCCACCGCCCGACAACTCCAGTCAGCTCCATGTCTTCACATGTCCAGAACATACAGCCTCTAATCAGCTGATATGATTACAAAATCAATCATTGACCTTCGGCCTAAGATGTTATCCTTGCTCTGGTACCATGTACACTTATGAGTCTCTAGTCTCTATGTTTGAACATGGTGTTTGTTATTGTCAGTCCGTGTCTAGCAGAGAAGACCAATGACAATCCACCACAAAAGATAGTTTATGTGTAAATGCTGTTGAAATACTGCAAGCATGTAGTACTTATGTAAACAGCCCCTGTCTTCATAATTTTGTTCATCACCTTTTCTAGCTTGTGTATTACCTGCAAAAGGTCAACTTTACCACATCAGCTGGTGATCAAGTATCATTTGATGAGAACAGTGAAGCCTTGCCAGTCTGTGATGTCATGAACCTGGTGTGGCTCCCTGATGGAAGCACAAAGGTTCAGAAGGTTGGCTTGTACAAGAAGACAGAATCCGCAGGTGAAGAACTCATCCTGGATGAAGACAAAATCTTCTGGAACTTTGAAACCAACAAGGTGCACTTTGGCTTTCTACCTGATGTTGAGCTCATGATGTGAATGTAATTTGGTTTGGACTGTAACTGACCATTGTTACTTTCCTCTGTAGCCTCCTCGGTTAGTGTGCAGTGAGAGCTGTTCTCCTGGAACCCGTGTGGCCAGAAGAAAAGGAGAACCTGTCTGCTGCTTTGACTGCATTGCTTGTTCTGAGGGAGAGATCAGCAATGAGACTGGTAGGTTTACATTATGTAGTAATGTACAATATATTATTAGGGCCCGAGCACCACACAGTGATGTGAGGTGATATATGCCCTGATGAAGACCCCGAGAGGGTCGAAACATGTCGGCTTTTATTATGACTTGAAATAAAGTACACTGCTTTTACGTCCGTTCCCCTCCTTTTTATTTTTTGAGTGCTCGGATCCTCCTTCTCTTTCTTCAAGTTTTATCCCACTGATCCTGGTAGCACCCGCCACACGTTTTTAACCTTTGCTGGTACCTCCTGAGCACCTAGTTTTTCTTGTTCTCTGGACCCTATTGTAATTGTAAAGATTATTACTATTCTTCTTCCGCTGAATGATTCACATTTTTGAGGTGCCAAACGTACTCCAAAAGTTGCACAACTTTGCATGCACATCACAAGTGGCGAAAAATTACGTATATATATATTTTTTTAAAGGGAATGTGGTCTAATTGCTCAACAGCGCCCCCTACAACTTTTCAACGGTGCAGCCCCACAGCCCCACTATACGGTTTCACCGTACTACATGTACGAAAATCGGTACACACCTGTATCATGTATGGACTCACAAAAAAGTCTCTTGGCGCCACTTCCAAAACCAAATGGGAAGTCAGCCATTTTGACTTCTTTGTGGCGTTTTGACGCATTTTGGGCCGTTTTCACGTGTCACACTTTAACGAACTCCTCTTAGGGGGTTAATCGGATCAACTTCAAATTCGCTCAGCGTACACAAGACACCTTGACGATGAAAACAGGAAGTGCCCCCTCTTCTGATTGGTCGATACTTGATTGTTCCTTTTTTTGGCTATTACTCATCAACCGTTTGTCGTACAGACTTGTGGGTGGTGTCATTTGACTTGTTTCAGAGTCCTTCAGCTTGATTTGTTTAACTTAGCCCCGACCCCTGTTCTGATTGGCCGAAACTTTATTTGGCTTTATCTCGTCAACCGTTTGTCGTACAGACCTTTGGGTGGTGTCATTTGACTTGTTTCAAAGTTCTTCAACTTAATTGGGTTAACTTAGCCCCGCCCCGTCTTCTGATTGGCCGAAACTTTATTTGGCTTTATCTCGTCAACCATTTGTCGAACAGAATTGTGGGTGGTGTCATTTGACATGTTTCAGAGTCCTTCACCTAAATTGGTTTAACGTGGCCCCGCCCCCTCTTCTGATTGGCCAAAACTTTATTTGGCTTTATCTCGTCAACCGTTTGTCATACAGACTTTTGGGTGGTGTCATGTGACTTGTTTCAGAGTCCTTCAGCTTAATTGGTTTAACTTAGCGCCGCCCCATCTTCTGATTGGCCGATATTCAATAGTACCCGTAACTTTTCAACCGTTTGTCGTACAACCTTGTGGGTGGTGTCAGTTGACTTGTTTCCTTGTCCTTAATTGGTGTAACTTAGCCCTGCACCCTCTTCTGATTGGCTGCTGCCCATGGTGACCTTGGTAAAGCTGCGAGGGCCCGGTCATCGCTGCTTGCAGCTTTAATCTTTAGGTTGATTCTTGTCTGCCAATTTAACCTTCTCTTCTTTGTTAGACTCTACAGAGTGCACCAGTTGTCCAGAGGACTTCTGGTCCAGTCCCCAGCGTGACCACTGTGTCCCTAAGAAGGTGGAGTTCCTCTCCTACCACGAGCCCTTGGGAATCTCTTTGACAACAATCTCATTGACAGGCACACTTATCAGTGCCATTGTCCTGGGAATCTTCATCTATTATCGAGACACACCCATGGTGCGCGCCAACAACTCAGAACTCAGCTTCCAACTTCTAATGTCACTGAAACTATGTTTCTTGTGTTCTCTTCTGTTCATTGGACGTCCCAGACTGTGGACTTGTCAGCTGAGACATGCAGTGTTTGGGATCACGTTTGTTCTTTCTGTGAGTTGTATCTTGGTAAAGACTATGGTGGTGTTGGCCGTGTTCAAGGCCTCCAAACCTGGAGGTTCAGACATTATGAGGTTTTTCGGTGCAATACAGCAGAGAGGAACAGTTCTGGCTCTGACTTCCATTCAGGCAATTGTCTGTATCGTATGGCTGGTTTCGGCCTCACCAACTCCTCATAAAAACACTCAATACAAGAGTGATAAGATAGTCTATGAGTGTGCAGTGGGATCAACAGTTGGTTTTGCAGTGTTGTTGGGTTATATTGGTTTACTGGCTCTCCTCAGTTTCCTTTTAGCTTTTATGGCAAGGAATCTTCCAGACAACTTCAACGAAGCCAAGTTGATCACTTTCAGCATGTTGATCTTCTGTGCCGTGTGGATAGCCTTCATCCCAGCATATATCAGCTCTCCAGGCAAATATGCAGATGTAGTGGAGGTGTTTGCTATTTTAGCATCTAGTTTTGGCCTTTTGGTGGCGCTGTTTGGACCAAAGTGTTATATAATCCTTTTGAAACCTGAGAGAAACACTAAGAAGTCAATCATGGGTCGAGGTCAATGATAATAATATCTGTGTGTATTTTTATAACAATGTATTTATAACTATGGATATAATGCTAATCAGGTTGTTAGTAATATATTCAGTTTTTTTAAAGTAAATCAGAAATGCAAACATCTTTATCTTTATCTATAATCTTTATTAAAGGAAGTTGTTGAAAGATTGATTAGCCTTAAAGACGATATGTTTGGTGATTTTAGACCTACTGTAGATTAGAAAGAATTGCACCTCTTCATTCTCTGTGTGTGGGTCAAAGAACTACAGCTATGTAAGAGGTACATTATGTATAGATTTTAAATTGGCAAATATGCTGTTATAGCATTTTCCCAGCTTTGTGTGATATTTTTCATGGTCAAAAGACAATATTCTCTGCATGAAGATTTCAGTACAATCCATCAGACGTCTGTGGTTGATTCACAACGCTGCTGCTTGACTCTTTACTAATACCGAGAAACACATGCTACAGTTGGTCTATAACGCTTTAAATGGTTTGGGGCCAAAACATGTTTCTGATATTGTGCTGACGCTGATATCATAAACCAACAAGATCTCAGTTCATCTTGGATAACGATTCTGCTTTCTGTTCTAAAACCATAAATAAACGTCTTGAAGCAGCATTTAGTTTTTATTCACCATAAAACTGCTGCCACTCTCACACTTTTTTCTTTTAAAACACAAGACCTTTCTTGTTGCCACTGCTCAGAGGGAGGGATACACTGATTGATTGATTGCATATGTTAGCAGTTTGCAAATAGTCGGGGATCCACATGCCCAAAAGCTCAAGGAATAGGGTTGAACCTGTGATTTTCTGCCGCACTTTTTATTTCTGTTTTATCTATTAGTTTGGTCATTAAGGTCCACAGAATGAGAGGCCTGCTCTGCCGGAAACATCGCGAAAGAAAGTTACGGCCATTTGTATATTCACTGTCCCATTGATTCCACTAGAAATATTTAAAAAAGAAAATAAATCTGCTTTAAATAGCATGTGAGGGGTCAAACTAGGGGTTCTTCATCATTCTGAATCCATTGCAAGCATTTGTTTTGCATGAAAAACATTCCTTGGGCAAAATTTTGGCCCCCAAACACTGTGAAAAGTCATCACTTTTTTTCCACTTTTCACAGTTTTGGATGGCCAACATTTTGCCCAAGGAATGTTTTTCATGCAAAACAAATGCTTGCAATGGATTCGGAATGATGAAGAACCCCTAGTTTGACCCCTCACATGCTATTTAAAGCAGATTTATTTTCTTTTTTAAATATTTCTAGTGGAGTCAATGGGACAGTGAATATACAAATGGCCATAACTTTTTTTCGCGAAGTTTCCGGCAGAGCAGGCCTCTCATTCTGTGGACCTTAATGACCAAACTAATAGATAAAACAGAAATAAAAAGTGCGGCAGAACATCACAGGTCCTCTCCCATTATGAGGGACTGGATCCCCGGCTAAAAAGTATTATCAGGATTTTAAACCAAAGAAAGCTTGTTTCCATTGGGGTCCTTTGTACTCAATTCATCAAAAATACACAGGTATCAGAAAACAATCTAAATGAATGAATACATAAATAAGGACAAAGACACTTGAACAAAATGGCTATGGAATATGTTAGTCTGCAGAATCAGTAGTGTTGATGAGTGGATGTGTGTAAAGTATGTTGTTGTGTGATGGATACAAACAAACAAACCAAAGTGTGCAAGGAGAGAGAGAGAGAGAGAGAGAGAGAGAGAGAGAGAGAGAGAGAGGAATATAACTTATTTTAAAGCCTTGAGAGCACTGGGCCCAGGGCTACTCCAGACCACAGCACTGGGCCCAGGGCTGGGCCCAGTGCTGCTCCAGATCACAGCACTGGGACCAGGGCTGGGCCCAGTGCTGCTCCAGATCACAGCACTGGGCCCAGGGCTGGGCCCAGTGCTGCTCCAGACCACAGCACTGGGCCCAGGGCTGGGCCCAGTGCTGCTCCAGATCACAGCACTGGGCCCAGTGGGCCCAGTGCTGCTCCAGACCACAGCACTGGGCCCAGGGCTGCTCCAGACCACAGCACTGGGCCCACTGGGCCCAGTGCTGCTCCAGACCACAGCACTGGGCCCACTGGGCCCAGTGCTGCTCCAGATCACAGCACTGGGCCCACTGGGCCCAGGGCTGCTCCAGACCACAGCACTGGGCCCACTGGGCCCAGGGCTGCTCCAGACCACAGCACCGGGCCCAGGGCTGTAGTGATGTGTCACTACATGAGTGACACATCATGAGTGATTCATTCGCAATCACTCATGAAAGAACAAATCACAAGACAGAATCATGAACGATTCGTTCATTTCCTTAAAATGTAACACTTTCGCTCACCCCTCCCCTCCGCCTTCCCGCACACAGGACGACACACTCAGACAGTGGAGCAGAGTGAGATCAGCGAACATGCATTCATTTGCAATTTGAATTGAAAGAAAGAAGTATTGTTGATTTCTTGTGTTGTGTTGACGTGATTGTGTTTGTTCTTCCTGGACAAAAGAC
The DNA here is from genome assembly GCF_963921795.1 of Nannobrachium achirus. Taxonomy (NCBI): domain Eukaryota; kingdom Metazoa; phylum Chordata; class Actinopteri; order Myctophiformes; family Myctophidae; genus Nannobrachium; species Nannobrachium achirus. Next base: position 3,871,690 of record NC_137820.1, on the reverse strand, counting down.
AGGTATAGTGACCAGTTAACACACCACATTTTACAAATATAAAAGTACTAAAGTAGATGCGCATGGGTCCAGCCTCCTTCACGATGATCAGTGGAGTGAAAGGACAGTAATGGTCGCCAGTTAGCTAACTTAGCGCCCTGTCGTTTAACTATGAAATTAAATAATTTCGACAATGGACAGCTAATGATCGTCAGATCGTTGCGGCAGCAGCGAGACTTAGAGCGAGACCCGGCAGGGAAGCGCCACTGAACGGCGAACGTGAACCAATCACTTGAACTGATCATTGCCATGAATGTGAACCAAATGATTCGTTCACTAAATGAACGGTTTTGCCCACCACTACAGTGATGCTACAGATCAGAGCTGATGAAAATGGTAAATGGTGCATTTATAGAGCGCTTTTATCCAAGGCGCTTTACATAGATTGTGCATTACATTCACCCATTCACGCACACATGCATACACCGGTGGCGGAGGAAACCATGCAAGGCACCAGCCTGCTCACCGGGAGCAATTAGGGCTTCAGAGTCTTGCTCAAGGACCCTTCGACATCAACTCAGGGGGAGCCCGGATTCGAACTGGGAACCCTTCGTGCTCTAATAACGGTTTCTCTACCCCTGAGCTATGCCGCCCACATGAAACAGCATCTCTCAACCAATCAGAAGGTCCCATCCCTTTTGAATGCTGGAATCTCACACTGTTTGTTTGGCCTGCCTAGTTTTATATCTCTTTTTGTTATTAGGACAACTCACACAGTTTTTACTGCTGCCTTTCAATATACTGTAGCAGATTTTGGCCTGGGGAGGGAAGGGCAAAGTGGAACTGTTTAAAGGACAAAGTATAAAACCAACAGGGCATGTGTTTATTACCCCTCTCTTATCAGACTTTATTACACTAATGAAGTCAGTTTCCAACAAACACACTCTCATTGTTACTTCCTGGTTCTCTTATCTCCACTCGGCCGAGCTGTGGACTTTCTAAAATGACCCTTCATTCTTCTCACAGAAACACGCTGGAAGGATGAGCTTTAGGAGTTCAGGTAGGATTCAATAATTACATTATGTTTGGTATGGAAATAATTTCCATGCTGCTCTGAAAATCATCCCGGAAACGACTCTTCCTCCTTGTGACCTTTCTGTTTATTTCTATCTATTCTATGATCTTTTTGCTGTAGTTTGTGAAATCAACCAATGAAATTGAACCAATGAACCAATTAAAAATCAACTCATTGAAATGTTTTCTCAGAGTAAAATGTAATAATACAACAGCAATATGAACATAGTTTGAGACACCAGTAACTGGTAATGCACATATATCATTAAAAAAAGAATCCTGTGTGTGTAAAGATATTAGACGTATCCAAGATAAACTTATATATCAACATGACCGTAAAACAAAATGTGGGTAGGTATGTGGGTATGTGGGTATGTATGTGGGTATGTGGGTATGTTTGTGGGTATGTGGGTATGTATGAGGGTATAGCTCAGGGGTAGAGAAACCGTTATTAGAGCACGAAGAGTTCCCAGTTTGAATCCGGGCTCCCCCTGAGTAAATGTCGAAGGGTCCTTGGGCAAGACTCTGAACCCTACATTGCTCCCGGTGAGCTGGTTGCTGCCTTGCATGGTTTCCTCCGCCACCGGTGTATGAATGTGTGCATGAATGGGTGAATGTAATGCACAATCTCTGTAAAGTGCTTTGGAAAAAAGCGCTATAGCAAGTAAGTACGCATAAGCAAGTGCGTGTGTGTGTGTGTGTGTGTGTGTGTGTGTGTGTGTGTGTGTGTGTGTGTGTGTGTGTGTGTGTGTGTGTGTGTGTGTGTGTGTGTGTCCTCTCGCTCTCTCTCTCTCTCTCGCTCGCCCCCCCAAAACACACACCGCCCCAACGCACACACTGTATAGCTTACAATTGTAATGGAGTAAGTACAGCATTTCCCTCTGAGATGTAGTGGAGTAGAAGTAAAAGGACTGAAAATGTAAGTACTCCAGTAAAGTAATACATACCTCACGATTACAGTATTTGAGTACATGTACTTAAATACTTTACACCACTGGGCATAGTTATACAGAGGATACATTTAGAAATAAGGTTTATGATTAAGTATAGCTTTTACTGAGTTATGTATAAAATAAATACCTGATGGTAACCTTTCCGAAGTCGCCGGATTTGACCCAGGGTGAGTGTGTTTTGGGGGAGAGTTCTTGTATTTGTTGCAAGTAGTTGCATTGGTGTGGAGTGGACTGACCTTTAAGATAAAATGAAAGGTTACATTACACTGTAACTGTTTTTTTTTTTTTTTTTGTATCCTCTTAGATCATCAATGCTGAACAGTGTTGTCACCAACCAGTGTCCACAGCAGAGTTACTCCACCAACGGTACCTGACAGTTGACCCTGAAGACAGCCATGATGCTACAGTCAGGAAGCTGGCATTGTTTCCCCTTCTTTATTCTGTTGTTCACGCTTCTTTTAAATCCCATTCTGGCTTATGTCCTGAAAAACTGCACTATTGTTTACTCTGACAATGTCACTGCCGGTGTTTCAGTGGATTGTTCACAACATAATATTGTCAGTGTACCAGACTACATTCCCAGAGACGTCATATCATTAACACTCAGTGTAAATTGGATAAAAGAGATAAACAGGACCGATTTTTATCATCTGTCAAATCTCAGAGAATTGGACGTCAGTATGAATTTAATAACTCATGTAGAGGACGGAGCTTTTGTCAATTTGGTGGAACTTAAAGTGCTCTATATGGGGTACAACCGCATAACAACACTGACAGATAACATGTTTCGGGGACTGTCTAAACTCTTGTTACTGAGCTTGGATGGAAACACATTTAAATTTGTCAACCCCCCTGCTGCCTTCCTGTCACTCACCAGCTTACAGGAACTAAGTGTAGACATGCAAATGTCCAATCAATTCACAGATATCATCACTGTTTTACCACACTTACAGGTTCTCGAAATGCCGATTATTGAGTTAGAGTCTTTTCAGATAAAAGATCTGCCATTTAACATGACCTCTAAACTCAGGACATTGAAATTTCGTGAACAATCAACAATGAAAAGGTTTAGCATCACAACAGCTGCATTTCCACATCTTGAGACAATTGACCTGAGATTCAGGAAAATCTACCTGAGAGGCGGCAAGGAGTGGGAGTGGGACATACCAGACAAGTATTTTCTCAGGAATATAACTAAATTGTATGTTCAAGATGGTATATCATTTAACTCCATTAGAAAGGCTCTACAGAGCCTCGATTCACTAGAATGCCTAGAGCTGATGGACTTGGAGAAGTGGATCAGACGAGGTCTCTTAAATATTGCCTGCAAAATACCCACACTAAGGGCACTCACCATCCGATCCGACCTTACTAGCGTGAGTGAAATCCCGTCATCTTGTACTCAGCTAACCAACCTGGATCTATCACTTAATAACCTGAATGAACTGCCTAAGGATTCAATAAAACAAATGAAACTACTCAGTGACCTGAACATCGCCTCCAATCACCTTTCCAAAGTGCCAGAAGATGTTAAGAATCTCTCCATGCTTCAAATCCTAGACCTGCATAACAATCGTATTTATGATTTAAGCTGCTCAGACTTCTTAAATTTAACCAGACTCACACACCTTCATCTGAATAACAACCACATCACGGAACTCAAACCATGTTTTTTTCAACATCTCACTGAGTTAAAGGTTCTAACTGTGAGTTACAATTCCATTTGGACCTTTGGTGACACATTCAAGACTGGTCCACAGAAACTAGAAATACTTGATTTAAATGGGAATCTTGTTTCAAGGCTCAACCAGAGAGGTTTTACAGGTTTGAAATCACTCAAGCAGTTAGACATGGAAATAGCTGTGGATGGTGTGTGGAACATCACCTATTTTGAAGGACTAGATGAACTTGAAACCCTTATGCTATTTTGTCATGACACCCCCTCACCTCCCCATGAGGTACTGAAGAGCATGACGAGCTTTACAATACAATTCACATATTCACAAGTATATGCTCCATTTGAATTCATGTCAAACCTGCTCTCAAATATGAAACATTTGGAACACTTTACTCTCAAGGATGTCTATGGTTATACTGAACTACCAGACCGAGACACATTTAAACATGCAACACGGCTGAAGACTCTTACAATAACAAACACAATTCTGCCATACCTGAATCCAGAGATATTTGACCCAATACAAGACCTAGAGGTTCTTAATCTCTCTGACAATGAATTTAAGTCCCTGGACTTCCTGAAACAAGCCAACCTGACTCGAGTCTTTTGGCTGGACCTGAGCCAGAATGAGTTGACAGTGATCAACAACGTCTCTGTGTTCGGTTTCCTTCCTGCTCTCAGGTATCTCAACATGGCCGACAACCCTTTCGCTTGCAATTGCTCTAATTATTTCTTACAGCAGTGGATGCTGAAGAACGAACAAACTCAGGTGCTTGGTGCTCACAGCTACACTTGCGGCTTTCCTCTGGCTAAAAAGGGAACCAGGTTTCTGGACTTTGACTATCATTCCTGTGAGCAGATGGACACTAGCTTCATCTGCTACATTTCCTCCGCTTGTTTGATTGTGCTGACTCTGTTCGCATCCTTAACCTACCATTTCCTGAGGTTGCATCTATTTTACGGCTACTACCTCTTCCTGGCCTACCATTATGATGCCAAGGAAAAGAAGAAGGGTACCTGTCAGCGCTACGATGCCTTCATCTCCTACAACGTTCACGATGAGCTCTGGGTTTGCAACGAAATGCTTCCAGTGCTGGAGGGAGAGCAGGGCTGGAGACTCTGTCTGCACCACCGAGACTTTGAACCGGGTACAAACCTGTCTCTGTCGCTCACTTATTCTGTATTGATCTGATTATGTGTCTCGCATTTCTTACACATCTGTCTGTCTGTCTGTCTGTCTGTCTGTCTGTCTGTCTGTCTGTCTGTCTGTCTGGCTCTTATATAAGACGCTAAACTGTTTTGAATATGGTTTGAATAACGTGTGTTTGTTTTGTTTCCAGGTAAACCCATCATAGAGAACATCACAAATGCCATCTATGGCAGCAGAAAGATCATCTGTGTGATCAGCCATCATTACCTGGAGAGTGAATGGTGCTCTAGAGAGTTCCAGATGGCCAGGTAGGGGCACCATTTCCCTGACATTTCACTGCATGTGAAAGCAGTTTGTAGCCTACTTCATGCACTCTCATGTGAAATTGTTGAAAATTGGTGTCTGATTTAATGTAAAAACAGTTAGATTTAGTCTAAAGCTCCTCTCCTCTCCTGTGTGCAGCTACCGTCTGTTTGATGAACAGAAGGACGTGTTGATCCTAGTCTTTCTGGAGGACATTCCAGCCCACCAGTTGTCTCCCTACCATCACATGAAGAGGCTGGTGAAGAGTCATACCTACCTGAGCTGGCCCCAGGCTCAACGGCACCCTGGACTGTTCTGGCAGAACCTACGCAGAGCTCTGGACACACCTGACACAGACCGAGGCTCCAATGAATAGGACCCCTATTGTATAAAACTCTGCAGATTAACTCCCTGAGTGCCAAAAACGTTTAAAACGTCTTTTTTAATGAGGGTTCCTGGTGCCAAAAACCTCTAAAACGTTTTTTTTTTTTTTTTTACTTATATAGGTGTATATATACAGGAAATGAGCGAAAACTTGATATAATATGATATGATATGATATGATATCATATCAATTTTGCACGTATTTCAAATATGTGACTAGGTCTGGTACTTTGTTCCTTATGTCTGCATTGGTCATTTTTCTTTTTTGTACAGAAGCTTTCATATGATGTACAGTGGGTGACAAAATTTAGCGTCGCCAAGTCTAAAATGACACCAGTAAATACCTCGCGATACCTAGAGGTACCTCTGTCAAACACGCCTCCAAATTCTTAGCCGCGCCCCCTAGAAATGTGATATTGTATTTCAACGTGTAGTGTGGCTGTTCAGCCACGGGGTGGCGATTCTTCAATTTGAGTCGGCTATGCGAGTCTATTACTTGTTGGTTACTTTAACTTGCATTGTGAGCTTGTAAATAGTTTCTTTTCTTTTCTGTGAGTTGCCTTGCTTAAATGGAGATTGTTTATATATATTGTTGAAATCAGAGCCAAATGAATCTACAACCCTCAAAATCAACTGAACTTAAAACTTAAAAGTATTTCTATTTCCACAGACCACAAATATAAAATAAACAACACCAGGGCTTTACACATAAATGATGTTGCATTATACTTAAAGTACCAAAAGTAAAATTACTCATTAGGCAGAATGTCCCATTTCAAGTTTTCAAATATATGGAAATCATTTGAAAATAGCCGATCTACAAGTTCCTCATTCGTGGGTTTGCATCTCACTGCAGGCAGTGATTATGTGTGACTGAGGCTACATTAGTTAAAATACATTATAAACTGTTCCTGTAGTCTCGAGTAAGTATTTCCATTTCCACAGACCACTAATATAAAATAAACAACACCAGGGCTGTACCTATAAATGATGTTGCATTATACTTAAAGTACCAAAAGTAAAATTACTCATTAGGCAGAATGTCCCACTGTCTGTCATTGTTTTGTTATGTAAGAAGCCTATACATTATGTCTCCACCTCAGTGGCTCACTATGCTAGGTGTTAGACTAGTGATCCATTTAGTTCCTCATTCGTGGGTTCAAATCTCACCACAGGCAGTGATTTTGTGTGACTGAGGCTAAATTAGTTCAAATACATTAAAAACTGTTCCTATAGTCTCAATTTTGAGAGAAAGAAACAGATTCTTATGTTATCTTGTTGGCTTAGTTTGACAGGGCTGAATTGATTAATGTAGGCCTATGTTTTTTGATAATATTCTAAATCTAAAGTAACTAGTAACTAAAGTTGTACAAATCCACTAGGCCACAGAGTCCACAGTATCACACCACATGTATTGATAATCCTATGATACTTTTTGTGGTCAAAATGTTACTTTTACTGAGAGAGAGAGAGAGAGAGAGAGAGAGAGAGAGAGAGAGAGAGAGAGAGAGAGAGGGGGGGGGGGGAGATTTGTAGTTTACTGTTATGTTATCATGTGTCTTTGTCTGCTTAGTTTGACAGAAAAGGAGAGAAGAGAGTTGGGGGGGAGGGGATTGCAGTGGAACACCTTTGTATATCAGATGGCCAAGCCAAAAACAGGTTATGCTAATGTCTGTCCCACATCCTGTTCTCACCGGCGGCCCTGAATTGAATTGACTTAAGGTACTTATTCTATAATGTTTCGTGAAACATGATTATAGATGTTTATAATTGAGAACTGGCTGTGGGACTAAAATGGATAATTATCAAGGTAACAGTTCACATGACAATGAGCTTATTATCAGCACTTAATAACAGTTCCACTTTTTCAGAGAGAGAGAGAGAGAGAGAGAGAGAGAGAGAGAGAGAGAGAGAGAGAGAGAGAGAGAGAGAGTTTGTTTTATTTTGAGAGTGTTACTCTCAACACCCTTATAGGTATCATCCCATCACACTGTTTCATCTGTGTCCATCTGACTCGTTTCTGCTGCTTCAGCTGCTTTACCATTATTTCCTATGTTTCCTTCTTGACTGACATCTTCTGTATTCTGATCATGTCCTTTCTCCTTAACCTGTCCCATTCTGCATCACACTCTGCCTGCTCTCTCTGCACAATTGTTGGTGGGGGTTGGGAGCTTAATTTCTTTGTGTCCTTGTCCACCTCGCAAAACCAGTTCCAGCCCATTCAGCCCACCACTTGAATGAATGTAAGGCTCTCTATCAACTCAGCTGGGCATGTGTCATATGGAAAAGCTCTGCTGTTCGCCTGTCTGTCTTTCTTTCCTTGTTGGTTTGAAAACATTTGTCTACTATGTTTTTCTTAGATTAGCCAACTAATTCTACCATTTCTTTGCATTTGATGTAATTGATGTTGGTGTAATGATGTATTACCTAAGTTCTAAGAATTACTTAAGTTACTATTACTTGATTTTATTAAACTATACATGCATGCACCAATTTAGCCTTATTTCATACCTAGGCAATTTGAAAGTAGAGATGAGTGGTGGTCATTACTTCACAGCATCTATATATCATTGATTACTGCACCTCTCAGTTCTCAATTATAAATATTTATAATCATGTACATGAAGCATTATAGTGTAAGTAGCTGAAGTCAACCAGATTGATACTGTGACAGTGACATCAACTCACTGTCAAGTCCATGCCTCAGTTCAGTAGGATGCTTGTATAGCAGACTGACATTTGCATAACTATAGGCTTGGCTACCTACAAAGCTATCTCTACACAAAGCAACACACACTTTATGGTGGCCGTAGCGGAGTGCACTTTAAAGAAGTCAGTCTGTCTGTCACTGCATAAAGTAATATATTTCATAATGTAGCAGCAGTTTGCACAGTTATGCCTGTAGCCCTGCAATATTGTAGGCCTAGGAATAAATGCCTCATATGTAAAACATATTTTTTATAGATAGATAGATAGATAATATGGACAAACATCCCACAGAGACCCTGCATGCAGAATTCTGTAGATCCATATTAAACATTCAAAGGAAAACACCAACCAATGCATGCAGGGCAGAATTAGGCCGTTACCCTTTAATTGTCAACATTAGGAAAATAACTGTAACATTTTGGTTGCATCTTAAATCAAGCCCTCAAGACACCCTGGGATTCCAGGCCTTGCAAGCCCAGGAGTTGAAACCTCAAAAGAGTCCCTTATGTCAACTGGTTAACAGTTTTATTGATCACTCTCAACCTCAGACCAGCACTGTTTTGCAGCCACTAATTAGAGTAAACCTAATTATTAAACAAACTAAAGATGCCTATCTCTATCTGGAACATTGGACCAATCAAACCAAAACCCAACACAGACTTAATTGCTATCTGGCCCTAAAACATGAATATAAACTGGCAGAGTATCTGTTTATGGTCAAAGATAAAAAGCGGAGACAGATACTGACCAAATACAGACTGAGTGACCACAGTCTGGCCATAGAGAAAGGACGGCACAAGAAGTCCTACCTGCCTCCAGAACAAAGAGTGTGTGGTCACTGTACAACCTCTGAGGTCGAGAATGAGATGCACTTTCTATTAAAATGTGGCAAATATAATAACATAAGAGCAGACTACTTTAAGAAATTTGAACTGTTAATTCCAAACTTCACAGTTCTAGATGACAATGACAAACAACACATTCTACTAGGAGAGGGACCTGCAGCACATTTAGCTGCACAATATGTGACTGCATGTCACAAACTGAGGGACACGTAAGCAAACAATACACTCATGTGAATATCTTGACAATGGACTATATCTTGACACACACACAGTTCAATTCTGTACATCTGAATCATTATGGCAGAATTTGTATATTTTATTGTATTCATTATGTTCTATATTATTTGTTTTGTCTTTTTTATTTTATTATCATTATTTTCCACTGCACTTGATGCTTTGGCAATATTGTAATTTGTTACAGTCATGCCAATAAAGCTATTTGAATTGAATTGAATTGAATTGAGTAGGCCTATAGTACAGGATTGAATTCCATTGCATTTTACTTGTAGGCCTACATATGACTACAATATTGTTGCTTTAATGGTGCACCCAATTTGCTTCGGCAATTTTATGCGGTGAGCTTGTAGATCAGCTATTTTTCACAACTTCTTAAACACTTGTTTTATAATTTATATGATTTCTTAGTTTCTTCTTCATGAAATTATTGGTAATGATTTGAATTTGTGTAGAACAAAAAATACCCAGTGTTTATTTTTAAATGGACCCTTACAAATACAAATGAGACATTTAATTAACATTTAATGAAAAAGTCCAATGCCAAAATGTATTTTTAAACACCATTTAAAGTATAATTACTCTATAGTATTCTTCTGTGGTTCTGTGGTTCATTACAATCCTCAACAAAATAGTTAAACTAATTGCTCTGCTATGCCATCTAGTGTCACTTAACTGTATTGCAGAAGATAAGCTGAAAGGACAGCCCCCTATTTTTAGACACACCCATCTCCAGAGAGACCGGTGGGTATTCAGAGGTACCTACAGCTACCTGTGGCGACGAAAATTTCTGTAAGGCACTGTATCATTTGTTGGAATTGGAGCATATTTGAAGAAGTTATGGACATTTTAAACTTGTTGCACCATAAACCCCAAAGTGCTTAAAAAGCCATTTGAATGCCAGGAACATTTTTGACACCTCTAGGTCGCCAGAAGTGGGTGTGACAATGGGAGGGACAATAGGTACTTACCTACACCCCTAAATCACTCCCCCCAAGTCAAACCACACCCACAGTGGTAGCTGTCAACTTCAAATTTACTTTTATTTACTACAATTATTTAAAACTACTATTTAGTTGCGACCGTAGGTCGCATTTACTACAGAAAGCTCCACCAGGTGTCCGTCAGTCAGTGAGTCAGTCAGTCAGTCAGTCAGTCAGTCAGTCACACTTTTGCCCTGCTCATACACCACAGTAAAGTTCAGCAGCCATGCAGGACGGTCACTTTTTTTCTCGCTCCGCAAATCCTCGCAGGAGTCGTCGTCACCGCTGCCGGAGTTACCGCGCGCAAGTAAACTACTCACCAGGGACAAAGGGATGGATATTTTTATCTTTTCTAACGTTTCTCGTATGGTTTACCGACTCATGCTTGAGTTCACCGTGGATCCCACATAACTTGGATACGATGGATTATGTGCAGGACAGAGAGGAATCACACAATGATTTTTATCTACACGGTGGGTCGGAATCCAAACACCTTGGCTACGGGAGAATGACTGTCTTTGGTACGCTGATAGCAACAAAGAAAAAAACCCCAATTGGCAGTAATATGGACAGAAGGTCCTGTATTTACTTTTTGCTACTACTTTGTGGAGACATAGAAGTGCACCCAGGGCCGATTGCAACCCGGCAGATGACTCGCAGACTCGCCGCCGTTCTCGCGGCCGCGGATGGTCTCTCCACGGTCGACTCATCACCATTGGCGACCAGGGAGGTTACCAACGTGGCCAACTCGGAGGAACCACGGATCTTCGAGGGAACACCCGACCCACGGAGCGCTCCGGACGACGGTGTGCCCACCCCCGCGCCGGCTTCACCACCCGACATCGTGGCTGCTGGTGCCCAGTTCGCGGCCGTCGAATCCCTGGAGATTACCATCGAGCAGGATCCCCCCCCGCTGGCCACGTCACCCCCCAGGGATCGAAACCAATCGTGGCTGTTGGCAAAGCTCGGCTTTGATTCAATCTGCGGCGACACCTCGCCCCCCCGCGCCGAGGAGAGAAGCTGGATATCCTGTTGCCTAGGGTCTCAGACATCAAAGGGTCTACCCCTCCCCCCCCCCCCCCCCCCTACCCCCACCACCACCAGAGACGGATGTGGACTCACACACAGGGGAAACCTCCCCCCCCCAGCCCTGATAATGGATATTTGGTCACCTCAGACATGAAAGAAACTTTTGTGAAAAGGGGACTGAAAATGACTCATCTCAACGTCAACAGTTTGAAACCCAAACTGGAACAAATCAAAGATATGTTTCTTGATGGTAAGGTACAAATTTTAACCTTCTCAGAAACTAAACTCGATGACTCATTCTCAGATGCTAGCATTGAAATAGCCAATTACACTGTCATTAGAAATGATAGGAACAGGAAGGGGGGAGGGGTTTGCATGTATATTCACAATGATTTAAATTTTATCACTCGCCCAGACCTACACCACAGCTCTCTTGAAACTGTATGGGTCGAGATAATTTTTGAACATGCTAAAAATATACTAATATGCGCTGTCTATAGACCCCCTGACCAGAATGACTTCTTTGAGCTGTTTGAAGAGAGCTTAGCAAAGGTGGACGGTACTGAGTACTACGCTCTGGGTGACTGGAATGTCGATGTTTTGCGTAAAGAAACACCCATGTTCAAGTCCTTTAATGGGTTATGTAATCAATATGGTCTCACTCAGCTCGTTACCGTACCTACCAGGGTAACGGAGCACTCCCAAACCCTCATAGATCTCATCGTAACCACAGACAAATCCAAAGTCACCGCTAGCGGGGCTATTGTATGCGGTCTTAGTGATCATTACATGATCTACTGTACGCGTAAAATACACAAACCCAAAGCTAGTGGCCACAAAACAGTTGTAGCTAGAAGCCTCAAAAACTACTCAAGTGAGGCATTAAATCGCATACTAGCGAATACAGACTTTTCTCCTGAACTGCAGTGTACAAATGTTGAAGGAGCATGGTGTGGTCTTAAAACCAAATTGACCAATGCTCTAGACATCGTGGCCCCCTTGAATACCACCAGGGTTAAAGCCCACCAAGAGCCATGGTATAACTCAGATATTTCCGAATCAGCTAAACTCAGAGACAAAAAGTACGATGAAAAACGTAAGTGCAGCAAAAAGCTTAGGAAAAAATTCAACCCTGATCTCAATATCCAAATCAAACATCTTACTGCTCAGTGCAAGAAACTCAGAAACCAGACGATCGCCCTATGTAGATCCGCCCAAAAAGACTACATCGACACCAAAATCGACGAATGCAAAAATAAACCACGAGACCTATGGAAGTTGCTTAACAACCAATTAGGCTTAAAATCCAAAAACATATGCCACAGCATAAACATCAAAACGGACGCTGCTCTCATTTCTGACAAATGTGAAGTGGCTACCCATCTTAACAAAACCTTTACCACCATGGCCCGTTCACTGGTTGAAAAACTGGTCGCCCCATCTGGGCGGTATGGTAAAAAATTTGTTAAGAAATTCTACAATAAACTGGGCGTCAGAAAAGACAGCTTTAAACTTGCCACAGTGACAACTGATGAAGTGTTTAAAAAACTGAGCGCCCTACCTCAGCACAAGGCCACTGGCCTTGATAAAATTCCAGCTAGATTTCTCAGAGATTCAGCCGCCACCATTGCTCCAATCATTACCCACATAATTAACCTTTCCATCGAACAGGGTCATGTCCCACAGGACTTCAAACTAGCAAAAGTAACCCCCCTGCATAAAAAAGGTAGCAAACTAGACCCTGGAAACTACCGTCCTGTTTCCATTCTTAGCTCCATATCCAAAGTCATGGAGAAAATAGTCTACGAACAGATTGCAAGATATCTCGATGAGAATAATCTGATTTACGAGTTCCAATCTGGATTCAGAAAATCTCATTCCACAGACACATGCCTTCTCTATTTGACTGACCAAATCAAACGCGAAGCGGATGACGGCAAATATAGTGGCATGGTCATGATGGACCTCCAGAAGGCATTTGATACCGTAAATCATTCTATTCTGATTGAGAAGCTAACAGCCATCGGTCTTGACAGCGCAGCAGTGAGTTGGATGCAGTCTTACCTGGTGGGGAGGGAACAGGTGGTGGAGATTAACGGTACCCTGTCCCCCCCCCTCCCAGTAAGCTGTGGTGTTCCTCAAGGTAGCATACTGGGGCCTCTGTTGTTCCTAATATACGTGAACGACATGGCATCTGCTTGTGACTGCAACCTGTTCCTGTTCGCGGATGACTCGGCTCTCCTAGTCTCGGGCAAGGACCACTTGCAGGTTGAGAAGACACTTAACTCTGAACTAAGTAAGATCTGCACATGGCTTAATGACAACAAACTATCAATTCACCTGGGAAAAACGGAGTCCATCCTCTTTGGAACAAATCATAACCTCAAAAAAGTCGATAACTTCACAATCAAAGTGGGTGACAAGGTCATAACACGAAAAAACGAAATCTCTTACTTAGGATGTACCCTTGAAGCTAATCTTTCCAGTGAAAAGATGACTTCTAAAGTAATAAATAAAATCAACCAACGAACTCGTTTCCTACAGAGGATCGCCCCGATGGTCAATTTCAACACACTGAAGACCATAGCTGGTGCAATAATCCAGCCCCTCTTTGACTACGGAGTCCACGTATGGTATCGTGACGCCCCACAAGCCCTGAAAACTAAACTCCAAACAGCCCAAAATAAACTAATTAGGGTCCTGCTTAGCCTTCCCTATCAGACTCACCTCACCGCTACTCACCAGTTAAGAGTGGGGTGGCTCAGAGTAGATGACAGAGTACAGCAGCTTGCAATGGGCCTGGTGTACAAGATACACAACACCACTATGATACCCAAGTACCTGTCAAAATACTTTTTAAACATTAAGGATGTCCATAATTACAACACCAGAGGCAGCGCCACAAATCACTTTCAACCCAGAGTCAAAACCAACAAAGGGTCAAACTCCTTTTTCTGCTATACAACCAAAATGTGGAACGCCTTACCGAAGGCTATAAAGGAGTTTGGATAACTTGCATCCTTTAAAATTGCCCTGAAAAACCACTTACAGGCAGCAGCCGTTCGCAACTGGTAAAAATGAACCTAGCCCAACCCTACCCTCCCCTGCCCCTTCTTTGTATATACTGTTTGTTTAAGAATTACTGTCTTCTTTTTTGTTTTTCTTCACATATCTACTGCATAGTACTGTGTTCTATCTGTCTGTCATTCAATGTTATATGAGATACTTCAATGGTTTCCAGTGGAAATAAGCTTAGGCTTTCAATGGATCTCCTTTTAGTAGACCTTGTACCAGTGAACTGTACCGTCATGAAACTGTACCTTTTCCTATGCAAACTTCTAATAAAGTCCTCAATCAATCAATCAAATATCTCGGCAACCGTTGCCCCCATCCATGCCAGCTTTTGCACACACACTCCTTGCCTGCCAAACTACAACCTCCAAGGACCCCCAGAGCTCCAGGGACCCCCAAGTCCCTGGGGGACCCCCAGGTGTAAAAAAATGTCCCTCCGTGACTCACGTCACACGTCACACTTTTGCCCTGCTCATATCTCCGCAACCGTTGCCCCGATCCATGCCACATTTTGCACACACACTCCTTACCTGCCAAACCTCCAACCTCCAAGGACCCCCAGCTCCAGGGACCCCCAGCTCCCTCGGGGACCCCCAAGTGTAAAAAATGAGCACGTGCAAAAATTACCAAATGACCACCCCAACGGGGCTGCTCACGGGGAATTCCTGGGGACCACCCACCCCTCGTGCTCCAGAACGGATGCAAAAGTGGTGACGCCCCCAGTGGAGGACCCCCTGCCACTGCAGCTCACATAAAATGCCGTAACTCGGGCTAGGAGCGTCCGGGAGAGCCGGGGCCGGTACCTATTCGTCCGCCAAGGCAACGCGGACACCCCACCCCTCATTTCTCACATGGCCCTCTTCTAGCGCCACCTACAGGCCGATTTTTAAAACACATTTTTGGACACTGCTCCTACCGTTTTTGCCCTAAAATCACGCAAATCGCTACACAGTATGTCTACACTCATCCCATCAACATGAATCTGTCCCATATAGCGCCACCTTCAGGCAGATTTTGAAAAACACATTTTTGGACACTGCTCCTACAGATTTTGCCCTAAAATCACAGAAATCACTACACAGCATGTCTACACTCATGTCATCAACATGGATCAGGAAGATTTTGGAAAAAAACATTTTTGCCCTATTTGTGGGCGATTAGGGAGTCTTACTGGTAGTAGACCTGTGGTAATATATTGTGCTATAGTGCTTGCAGCCATGTCAGAAATAGTGGCCAGTGGTCTTTTCTACCTCCTCCCCTCCTTATATGCTCATCCTGTCATTTTCTTCTTTTTGTAGTTTTAATTTTTCACTAAAATAGTGTATTACAAAATTACCTACATTTTATAATTAAGTAAAAGTATCACTCTGTTACAAGTAAAAGTCCAGAATTAAAAATGTACTTGAGTAAAAGTACAAAAGTATTGGTATCCAAATGTACTTAAAGTACCAAAAGTAAAAGTACAAAATGTTTGAAAATAGCAGATCTACAAGCTCACAACGCGTCGCATCGCAATGCGTTGTGAGCTTGTAGATCGGCTATTTTCAAATAGCCTTGGTATAACATAGGGCTAAAGTGGTTTATGTATGTTTTAAACTTTAGTTATGCTTTGTCGATTTTGATTCTAATAGTCCAAAACATACATTAACCACAAAGGCACAAAGTTCTATGGGGCACCAGTTTTCGTCAGTCCACGTTGCTCTAAGGGAATGCACGTGCGCAACACCTTAACTCGTGACCTATCGAAATTGGAAATTGGTTGCTAACTGTGCTATACATGTAACATCGTCAGTGTTTGTGTAACTTCAGTCAGAAGGATAATCTGACGGTTCTGACAGGCTTAACCGCCCGCGTTGTGAGCTTGTAGAAGGGCAACAATAGAGCAACAATTCCAGTTGTGTATACGATGCCTGCGTTTGCCTGCAGCTAGCGCTAGCTAACGTTAGCGTTAGCCGTTAGCCACTGCTAACTGCGTGAAGCTAACGCGTATCTCGCAGCTCGGCCACTAGTCTGTAGTATTTTTAGTTTAGTTTAGTTTAGTTTATTTGATCACTCACATTTTTACAAGTCATACATCCACTTAGTCATTGTTACATGTGGTCAAAAGTGTGCCCGAGAGCGACTCAGAGAGTCAGATCACGACGTATAAATCAAAAAATAAATCCTTCCAGAATACTGTCTTCTGCAAACCAATAACATTAGCGAGATGAAGTTAGTCACTGAGAGAGAGTGTTTACACACCAGATCCAGATGCACCACTGTATGGGCGGTGCTCAGAGCGTGAACACGAGTGAAACCTGAGGAACAATGGATTCCGTCGGCCAATCGAAACGCTATGCAAATCTAAAGAGCTGACTTTTCCGCCTCCAGAAACAGTCTGTAATCTCTCACAAAGTAAGGCAACTTTACTACACCAATGTTAACATTTGGCAACATTAACAAAGATATCTTATGGAATGAAAACCCTCTAATATATTCAAACTGTATTTATATAAAAAAAACGTAAAACAAAGACAAAACTAAATCACTCTTGTTTTCGCGTTTTCTGACTTTTAAAATTGCCGACATTAGGACGGTTTCACCAGCCTCGGACACATATGACATATTTCCTCTATTTTCCTTTTACACCAGATTACATTATAAACGTTTTGGCCTATATCTCCATAACCGTTTATCGGATTGTCTTACTTTTTTTTGCTATGTCGACAGAAAAAAATCGCCGACCCAACCATTCTATGTTTATAGCCCGGCCGTGCACGCTCGTGCACATTAGCCCTTTAGCCAAAATTAAACAAAATGGCTGGCATCAAGGCCCATTAAATAATGTAAAGTCAGGCAATCACTGAGTTAAACTTTCTCATAGTGTGGCGGAGAGAGTCGCAGCCCCAGCCTTGAAGCCTCAAAAAGTCTAGTATCTCCCTCGTTCCATAGGGATATCCCTTTGGAGTGATGGTTAAGATATTGGACTTTTGCGTGGGAGGCCCGGGTTCGAAGCCCGGGTGGGGAGGACCGATTCACCTCCGTTACAATTGCATAGATTGCTTCATAGACTTGTTTGACAGCACTATCATCAGTGTTGTGTAAATGTTTGTTTTATTTTCTGTTTACACATTAATCAAAATGTACAATTTAGACATTTAGCAGACGCTCTTAAAGGGATAGTTTGCTAGGATCGTTTTATTTTTATCGATTACCCATCCTATATATGCATGGAGATTTTAGTTTTTGTCACATTCCTAAGCTATGTTGATGAACAGCAGTGGTTCCCTATGGAAACCAAGAACCTAATACATTTAAACAGTATAAGAAAAAAAATAATAATAATAAAAAAAGAAGAGAAAAATAATATGTACATTTAAACTACCGGTATATACACATTATAAGATACCAGGTCTACTAAAGCAGTGGTTCTCAACTGGCCCCAAAATAATCATATTTTAATTGGGGACCCCCCAACCTCATGAGAGTTGGGGAATTACATTTTGTGATGACACGGTTTTATTGTGAAAATATCAGATATGCATGCTCACAACACCTCGCAACTCATGTAGATCTGATATTTTCACAATTTCTGCCGCTAATATTTGACACTTTGGCAAATGTTTAATTTGTCATTTTAGAGGTATTAAAAAAGTCCTTAAATTGTGACTTTAGAAATATGCAGATACCCTCTATACACTTAAACGTTATGTTGGTTTGTTTACTGTTGAGAGAGAAAACAATGTTGCACATTAAGCTAATCATCTGGGGACCCCAGCCCAGCCACAGGTTGAGAACCACTGTACTAAAGAACATGATATCTGTCTACATAACGTGCTATCAAAATCACATTGTAACCTTTTCTATGTTTGTTTCATGTGTATTTTCATAATTGAATCTCGTCCTCCTGCTCCTGTTCCCTCTACACCAAAGCTCTTTACAAAAAAAAAGAAAAAAAAAAAAGATCTGCAAGATCTCACAACGTGTTGTTAGCCTGCTCAGTGGTTCTCAACCCTTTCAGGCCATGAGCCCCCAAAATAATCATATTTGATCTGGAGACACCCCAAAATAATCATAATCATATTTGATCTGGAGACCCCCCAAAATAATCATAATCATATTTGATCTGGAGACCCCCCAAAATAATCATAATCATATTTGATCTGGAGACCCCCCAAAATAATCATAATCATATTTGATCTGGAGACCCCCCACCCTGACGAGCACTTGGAATTGTAGGAGTTGAGACTATACAGATAAATATTGTGAAAATACCTGATCTACAACTCAGTGTTATAGATCATCAGCCATTTTCAAAAATGTTGCCTCTCACTTTAGACAATTTGGCCATTGTCAAGACTTGATGATAGGGGTTTATAACATAGTCTGTTGATTACATGTGATATAGTAATGATCCTTTTTTTTTCTTTTTTTTCTTTTTTAGTTATTAGCTATTAAAAGTCCTTAAATTGCTGTTTTGCTGTGATCTGGGGACCCCCAAAAATTCACGTGGGAACCCCCTGGGGGCCCGACCCACAGGTTGAGAACCACTGCCCTCCTTGTTGACTTCCTTTGTAAAGTCCTAGTGCTCCACGTGTTCCTGTTTTTATGTTTTATTATTATTACTAAACAGTTGTAAATGTATAGTTTGTAGCTAAACAGGGAACTAGAAAAGAGAACTACAGTCTGTTGACTTTGCTTTATTACAGTAACTGTTACAGTAGACAGATGAGTCACCAGAGAACTGGGCCTGTTCTCTGTTTTACAATTTTCAACCCATTTCTCACCACATATTCTACACATCTTCAGATTATTAAAACAAAAACGTATTCATTGTTTTTGTCTATCCGTTCTGGTTATTATGTTGTTAAATTACAGTAAAATAACTATACAAAATGGTCACTTTAACAAGTTATTGTGGCACGTTTACTAACATGCCAAGTTTAGCTGCATTTGACCAACCATTCCAGGCTGCCATATATCCAGCCCAAGAAACATTAGAAACAGGGGGAAATAAAATATACTTCTTAAAATAAATGTATCATGCCTGTTGCTAAGGTATGGCAACATGACTGGTGTCTTGCACGCTCGCGAAGGCACCAGTCATGTTGCCATACCTTTGCTTTTGCTGAACGGACGCCACTGCTCTCTTCCAGACTTGTATAGCGATACACATTTTTATTGTTGCCTCACTCCTAAGCTTATAAGCCAATCATTTGATGACCAGCAGTGGTTCCCTGTTAGCCTCGTAAAACCACCCACTTCCAGAAAAACGCATTATTGTCACTTCTGGATTTACGGAAGTAGGTGGTTTTACGAGGCTATAGGTTCCCTATGGAGACACAAAGAGTCTCCTCAAATTATGGTCTTAGGAATGCGACAAGGACGAAAAGAATATCCGTGAATTCAAGTCTCCATGGGGTGAGTAATTGAAAGAATAAAACCACACCCAGGGTGAAGTGAGCAGTGTTATTTATGAGTTAATTTCATATAGAGTTCCTGCGAAGCTTGGCCAACGTGGGATGGGGCGGGACATAGGCTGCGTACAAACAGACAAAGCCAGATGTAGGAGCGATGCAGCACCGCTCAAAAGGTCATTTTGGGATGAAGTATCCCTTTAAAGGACAACTTTAGTTTTTTACAACAAGGGTTCATATTTTAGATTGTAATTAAAGAATATAAAAGATGAGTGTTAAAATCATTTCATTTACTTCTTTCTATTGTTTTAGAGATTCTTAGTGGTTGGGGGCATGCGTACAAGTGGCTAAATATGTCATTTTACACAGAATAAGCCCATTCCCAAGATACAACGCAACCTGTCCTTTCATGGTTGGATGTGACTTATGGGGGCTAGAAGTGTTACTGTAAATAGCAATAAAGAAACTGCTGGCTTATTGTGTCTAAAAAGACATATTTAGCCACTTGTACGCATGCCCCCATGCGTACGCATGCCCCACATTTTAGCACGGTAAACGACGTGATAAAACAATAGAACGAAGCGAATGAAAACATTTTAACACTCACTTTTTCTTTTCTCTGATTACAATCTAAAATATGAACCCTTGTTGTAAAAAAACAAAGTTTTCCTTTAAATAGCTAGCAACTCTGTTGCTACGATGATTCAACTAATACACAGAGAGCTTATCAGACTTAAGAGATGAACATGCTGTACATGGTATGGTTTCTATCAACAGAAGCCTCTTAGCAACATTGATAACAGTGTGTCTTCATAGGACCGTCTACTGTACTGTATGTTGTTGTACATGTTCAGTCTATCGCTCTGCTTTCTGCTGAAGATTGAAGAACAGACAGGAGGAGAATGGCTGCACACAGAGTCCATCTGCTGTTGGTTCTGTGCTCCTGGATGATACAAGGTGAGGACTACAGCTGATGGATTCATGGTGTACTTTGTTACTTAATAATAATCATATTTATTAATCATATTTGAACTGGGGACCCCGCTCCCCACCTTGCATCTGGAATCGTAAGAGTTGAGGCATTACATTTTGTTTGACTATCGGTTCTACAGATACCGTAAATATTGTGAAATTAAAGTCAAGCTCACGGTGAGCTTGTAGATTGTCTATTTTCAAAATGTTTACCTCTTTCTTATAGAATTTAGCCAATGTTTGACCAGTTAGTTTGTTGATTACTTTTGATAAAGTAATGGTCTTTCTTGTCTTGTCACTTCACTGTCATCTGGGGGACCCCAAAAAATGATGTGGGGTCCCCCCTGGGGTCCTGAGCCACAGGTTGAGAACCACTGCTTTAAAGTACTTTGTGTACTTGTTGGAAACTAAATTAATCCTATCGTCCCCATTCTGGGCATGTCAATAGCACAACATTCTCCCAAAAAAGCCACCTTATGACCTTGTAGATCGTCTAGTTTTGGTGTAGAGGGGTAAAAAAGGGGGACGGTACATATTGAAATTTAGAGGAGAAGTAAATAAAAAAGAAAAGGAAAACTAAAGAAAATAACAGGGAATAAGGAAAATAGCAGATCTACAAGACATGTTGAGGTTTTATTTTCCCTATATTTTAAACAGTCATATTCTATGTTTGGAAATTGTATAGTGGAGTCAGTACAATATTTGTAGCTGAGTGATTTTTTTTTTAATCAAAAGATTTACTTACATTAGGCCTAAAGGAGTAGTTCACCCCCAAAATGACTTTTTTTCCCCTATTGATTACTCACCCCATGGAGACATGAATTCATGGCTATTTCTTTGTTTTTGTCACATTCCTAAGCCAATAAAGCCCCCATTCCTACCGGAATCAATGGGAGTACATTTCTTATAATCAAATTATTGGCTTAGGAATGTGACAAAAACAAAAAAATATCCATGCATTCAAGTCTCCATGGTGTGTGTAATCAATAGGAAAAAAGTCATTTTGGGGGTAAACTACTCCTTAACAGTACTCAAGTAAATGTACTTAACAACTGTCGATATAGAAACACTCAACAAGGTAAGAATTTCTTTTCTTTGAATTCTTTAATTCACAGCAGCAGCAGTCATGCTTGCATGAACGAGTCACCCTTAGTTATATGGTGTTTACAATTCACACAATTGTTTGTTATACAGAACGTTACCTGATACATGAGGTAATATGAATTAAGTTAAGAAAGGAATTATACAAACATGGCCCCTATTAGAAGGACAATATCAGCCACTAGAACCAAGGACAGGTGTTTTCAATTAATCTAATATGGTTAAAATGGGGTTTTATAAAATGGGGGCATGTCTGATGAAATGAATATCAAAATATCAAAAAACTCAATCAAGCAACTTGAGTAACAGTAATCAAGTACACGTTCTCAGTTCCATTCCTGTCCACCGCTGGTTTTCCAGACATCCTTGCAGAGCTGAGTCTTCCGGGTCTTCCGGCCACAGTGAGCCTGTCAGAGAACAGTCCCGCCGGCACTCCGGTCCACGTGTTCCAGGTGACCCTGCTGACCCCGGGGGTCTCCGTGGAAACGGGCTTCCCTGCCATCATCAACCCTGACCCTCTGACCACCGCCTTCACCGTGTCCATGAGAAACTCCTCCCACGCACTGGTGAGCTCTGTGCAGTACTATCTCTATCTGACCACTGGTGAGCTCTGTACAGTACTATCTATCTGACCACTGGTGAGCTCTGTACAGTACTATATCTATCTGACCACTGGTGAGCTCTGTGCAGTACTATCTCTATCTGACCACTGGTGAGCTCTGTACAGTACTATCTATCTGACCACTGGTGAGCTCTGTACAGTACTATATCTATCTGACCACTGGTGAGCTCTGTGCAGTACTATCTATCTGACCACTGGTGAGCTCTGTACAGTACTATATCTATCTGACCACTGGTGAGCTCTGTGCAGTATTATCTATCTGACCACTGGTGAGCTCTGTACAGTACTATATCTATCTGACCACTGGTGAGCTCTGTGCAGTACTATCTATCTGACCACTGGTGAGCTCTGTACAGTACTACCTATCTGACCACTGGTGAGCTCTGTGCAGTACTACCTATCTGACCACTGGTGAGCTCTGTACAGTACTATCTATCTGACAACTGGTGAGCTCTGTACAGTACTATCTATCTGACAACTGGTGAGCTCTGTACAGTACTATATCTATCTGACCACTGGTGAGCTCTGTACAGTACTATATCTATCTGACCACTGGTTAGCTCTGTACAGTACTATCTATCTGACCACTGGTGAGCTCTGTGCAGTACTATATCTATCTGACCACTGGTGAGCTCTGTACAGTACTAAATCTATCTGACCACTGGTGAGCTCTGTACAGTACTATATCTATCTGACCACTGGTGAGCTCTGTACAGTACTATCTATCTGACCACTGGTGAGCTCTGTACAGTACTATATCTATCTGACCACTGGTGAGCTCTGTACAGTACTATATCTATCTGACCACTGGTGAGCTCTGTGCAGTACTATCTATCTGACCACTGGTGAGCTCTGTACAGTACTATATCTATCTGACCACTGGTGAGCTCTGTACAGTACTATATCTATCTGACTACTGGTGAGCTCTGTGCAGTACTATATCTATCTGACCACTGGTGAGCTCTGTACAGTACTATATCTATCTGACCACTGGTGAGCTCTGTGCAGTACTATATCTATCTGACCACTGGTGAGCTCTGTGCAGTACTATAAATATCTGACCACTGGTGAGCTCTGTGCAGTACTATATCTATCTGACCACTGGTGAGCTCTGTGCAGTACTATATCTATCTGACCACTGGTGAGCTCTGTGCAGTACTATCTATCTGTGTCCATGAGAAACTCCTCCCACGCACTGGTGAGCTCTGTACAGTACTATCTATCTGACCACTGGTGAGCTCTGTACAGTACTATCTATCTGACCACTGGTGAGCTCTGTGCAGTACTATCTACAGTTTCATAAAGATTCATAAATAAATATATGGGTGAAATTAAACTTGATTGCCGTTACTTTGACTTAGCATGTTGTTCGTGTCAAGTCAACCGAGAGCAGACACTTAAAAATAAGAGTGTGTGTGTGTGTGTGTGTGTGTGTGTGTGTGTGTGTGTGTGTGTGTGTGTGTGTGTGTGTGTGTGTGTGTGTGTGTGTGTGTGTGTGTGTGTGTGTCCTCAGGTGTCAGTGACAGGAGGCTCAGAGCTGGACTTCGAGTCGGTCCAGAAGCGCTTGGTGTTGCGTGTGGTGGCGGTGGACAGCGGAGGGGACGGTGTCCTGGAGACCCTCACCGTGGTCCTCACCGATCAGGACGAACCGCCTGAGTTTCACCACCAAGGTTTCTATACTCACACAAAGCTCTACAGCTGCACCTCAATTAGACTGGCATCCATTCCTAGGGATGGATATCGTCTGCGATACTTTTAATGGTATCGATAGCATGGCGTCGATACTATCGGGTATCGGTTCACGTAAAAACGAACGATACCTTGTTTCGATACTCTGGAACGCACCCCTAGCCGGTCGCATCTGTAACAGTTGGGCTACTGAGAGTTTAATGACTGCTTTAGTAGGAAACCTCGAATCTCCAAGTTTCTCCAATGTGTATGTTTTTTTTTTTTTGTAAAATAAGGCTCTACTTTATCATACAAAACGAGTGAAAATAGCAGATCTACAAGCACACAACACCTGGCACTGCGAGACGTTGTGTACTTGCAGATCAGCTATTTTCACTAGTTTAACACATTTTTAAAAAGGTAAATAGAAAACGGAATGGTTTTGGACATACAATGTTTCCACCCGACAACAACAATATTACGACACTGCTGAACAAACACTTGTTACTGAGCAATGATTACTATCAAAATATAGAGCAATTCAATATTTAAAACAAAGTTTAACAAACATGTTGCAAAGTGTAGATGTTGTACAATAGCATCACAATACTAGTTTATACTGTATGTTTCCATCTGTGTGGCAGGGCAGTGTTAACCCATTCATAACAGGTCCACCTTATTGTGTATCATTATTTTATGCTTTAACTATTGAAAAATAGCAGATATACAAGCTCGCAGCGCTGCACCAAGTGCCACGCTGTGAGCTTGTAGATCTGTTATTTTTGAAAAAAAACTTGAAAATTGGAATTTTGACCCGATTCTATAAGTGTCTTTTGAATCCTTCTAAGACTTTTTGAAAAACCTATGTTTCTATGTCAGCAATCTGGCCGGCCATCGTCAAAGAAAAGGTCCTTTTCACTTAACTGGAGCTCAGTTAGTCTGTTCTTGAGAGACTACTATGTCAGTGGTTCTCAAACCTTTTCATGTGAAGGACCCCCAAACTGATATTTATTTGGCCATGGACCCCCATCTCAAAATATTTGGTTCCAGGGACCCCCAGGAACAAAATTTGAGTTACAAATGTTCGCTTTGAAAATACATATAGTCAAAGATTTGCACACATTTTCACGACTTTTTCAAAAATAGCAGATCTACAAGCTCGCAGCACGGCACTCGGTGCCGCGCTGTGAACTTGTATATCTGCTATTTTTCACTGGTTAAAGCATTCAATAATTCTGGGCCTAAATATATTTCATATCATGTATATTTTATTGTTGCAGAGACAACGCTTTACGTTGTAGAGAAATCTGCACCAGGACAGATCTACTACCCCACAGTGTCTGACCCGGAGGATGACCCTCTGACTGTAATACTGGACCTCATCATTCCATCACACTGTCTCTGACTTTAAGACTCTTCTTTATAACACGTGCATGCAATTTGTCAGTTCCATAATGTTGTGTGTGTGTGTGTGTGTGTGTGTGTGTGTGTGTGTGTGTGTGTGTGTGTGTGTGTGTGTGTGTGTGTGTGTGTGTGTGCGCGCGTGCGTGTTTGTGTGCGCGCGCGTGAATCATTGACTGTTATGGTCACTTTGATTTGGGCACTGTATTATATTGATAGTTGTGCTTTAGGACACTTTATGTATATATATTTATTTATATATATATATATATACATATATATATATATATTATTCGTTCCCTTTCTTGTTGTACGTTGCTTTTACTGTACTTACTGTACTCTGTACTCTGTTCTTGTTCTATCTATCTATCTATCTATCTATCTATCTATCTATCTATCTATCTATCATAACAGACTTGTAGATTCTCAATACTCATATTTGGAAGCCTGGGCCATGTACTGTACATTAACATGTACTGTAGGCTACATAAACTGACCACGTGGCCTAACAATCGCTGACATGACAAAGAGCCAGGCTAAACAACTGGCTATAGATATTGCTCTGTTTCAGCAGTTATAGTCAGCTTGCCTGTGCGGAGGAGAAAGTGTATCAAGACCGCATGAACTATCAACCCTGTTAAATGGGTTTCCCTGTAAATGAATTAATTGTAAGTTGTGGATTCAAAAAAAGAATCATAATGTGTGTGTGTGTGTGTGTGTTTGTGTGTGTGTGTGTTTACAGTTCAGCCTGGCCCCTCCCACACCTGGCTTTGACATAGACTCAGCATCAGGAGTCATTTTCACCACCAAGCAGTTTTACTACCAGACAGACCCTACCAGGTAGGCCTACTGTATTACTAAAGCATATGTGGTGGGTCTAAGTTATTTTCCTAAAACCCATAAGTACGTTTTCACTCGCTTACCATGCCACGTTAACAGTGCTTTTTCTGCCCATAGATTTCTTTTCCGTATGAAATATACACATAATGTGGTTAACATAGCATTTGTACACTCTCATACAATACATACAGTAAACACAGCAAGGGACCGTTTGGTTTGGTCCCTAAATAGCAATACTTTAACTGGGGACCCACTGGGACCTCCTCAAGGACCTCTGGGGGTGCCCGGACCGCCATGTTGCAAACCAGTGTGATAAAGAACAACGCTCTCTGGTCCACACTGTCTGTCTGTCTGTGTGTGTGTCTGTCTTTCTGTCTGTGTGTCTGTCTGTGTACGTCTGTCTGTCTGTCTGTGTGTCTGTCTGTCTGTCTGTGTGTCTGTCTGTTCCACAGTTACATAGTGAACATCAGTGTGAGTGATGGAAACCACACCGTGTGGAGAATACTGACTGTTCACATCCTGAACAAACACGACAACAAACCTACCTTCTTAAAGTGAGCATCTCTTAATAGAGTTCTATTTCAAGTGTTATCACTGTGTACTATAAGGTCAGCCTTATGCAGCTGTGTTGCTTACATCACTGTGTACTATAAGGTCAGACCTTTTTTCTTTTTTTTGCTGTGTTTTAACCTGAATTGAGAAACAATCAATTAAATCAGCCTAATTATGATGCTATTTAAAACCCAGTATGCATATTCTGGGAGAACTTTCACAGACACTATATTTTCAGCAAAGATATTTAATGTCTAGACTAGAGAAAACAGAAAATAGACTAGTATGGAGCCCCCAACTTCTGGGGTTTAAATGTTAAGTGGTTGAAGTCAAGTCACCTTTATTTGTAGCCCTTTTTACGAGTCATTGTAAAGTCAAGAAAAACAAGAAACAAGAAATTGTGTGTGTTTGCGTGCCGCGTGCGTGCGTGTGTGTGTGTGTGTGTGTGTGTGCTTGCGTGCGTTGTGCAGTAAAATCACCTCCTTCGTCATTCCTGAGGAGTTGACTCCAGGGTTCATCGTAGCAAACATCACAGCTGTGGTTTCTGATCTGGACGACGGAGTCATCCTGTACAGCATCTCTGATAACAACTATCTGACTGTAGACACATGTGAGTCTGAACTGTTCTATCTCTGATAACAACTACCTGACTGTAGACACATGTGAGTCTGAACTGTTCTATATCTGATAACAACTACCTGACTGTAGACACATGTGAGTCTGAACTGTTAAACATCTCTGATAACAACTACCTGACTGTAGACACATGTGAGTCTGAACTGTTAAACATCTCTGATAACAACTATCTGACTGTAGACACATGTGAGTCTGAACTGTTCTATATGTGATAACAACTACCTGACTGTAGACACATGTGAGTCTGAACTGTTCTATATCTGATAACAACTACCTGACTGTAGACACATGTGAGTATGAACTGTTCTATATCTGATAACAACTATCTGACTGTAGACACATGTGAGTATGAACTGTTCTATATGTGATAACAACTACCTGACTGTAGACACATGTGAGTCTGAACTGTTCTATATCTGATAACAACTATCTGACTGTAGACACATGTGAGTCTGAACTGTTCTATATCTGATAACAACTATCTGACTGTAGACACATGTGAGTATGAACTGTTCTATATCTGATAACAACTACCTGACTGTAGACACATGTGAGTATGAACTGTTCTATATCTGATAACAACTACCTGACTGTAGACACATGTGAGTATGAACTGTTCTATATCTGATAACAACTACCTGACTGTAGACACATGTGAGTCTGAACTGTTCTATCTCTGATAACAACTACCTGACTGTAGACACATGTGAGTCTGAACTGTTCTATCTCTGATAACAACTACCTGACTGTAGACACATGTGAGTCTGAACTGTTCTATCTCTGATAACAACTACCTGACTGTAGACACATGTGAGTCTGAACTGTTCTATCTCTGATAACAACTACCTGACTGTAGACACATGTGAGTCTGAACTGTTCTATCTCTGATAACAACTACCTGACTGTAGACACATGTGAGTATGAACTGTTCTATATGTGATAACAACTACCTGACTGTAGACACATGTGAGTCTGAACTGTTCTATATCTGATAACAACTACCTGACTGTAGACACATGTGAGTCTGAACTGTTCTATATCTGATAACAACTACCTGACTGTAGACACATGTGAGTCTGAACTGTTCTATCTCTGATAACAACTACCTGACTGTAGACACATGTGAGTCTGAACTGTTCTATCTCTGATAACAACTACCTGACTGTAGACACATGTGAGTCTGAACTGTTCTATATCTGATAACAACTACCTGACTGTAGACACATGTGAGTCTGAACTGTTCTATCTCTGATAACAACTACCTGACTGTAGACACATGTGAGTCTGAACTGTTCTATCTCTGATAACAACTACCTGACTGTAGACACATGTGAGTATGAACTGTTCTATATGTGATAACAACTACCTGACTGTAGACACATGTGAGTCTGAACTGTTCTATCTCTGATAACAACTACCTGACTGTAGACACATGTGAGTCTGAACTGTTCTATCTCTGATAACAACTATCTGACTGTAGACACATGTGAGTCTGAACTGTTCTATCTCTGATAACAACTATCTGACTGTAGACACATGTGAGTCTGAACTGTTCACTATCACTGTCTGTCTGTTCCCGCATAACCTCTGGGTATGATGATGATGTCACGCTCATACCCTCTATATCACACAAGATCTATATACATACATTGTGTACAGCAGTGATTCCCAAAGGTTTTAGCTTGAGACACAAAAGACAATTTGAATTGTCTCACAGATAGGGATGGATATCGTTCACCTTTGAATAGATACGATACCTTTTTCGATACCTGGGAATCGATACGATACCCTTTTCGATACCATTTTCGATACTTTTTATTTAAGTTTAACTGCTCTACCGCAGCAGTAGAGCAGAGGTGATGATGATGATCACACAGTGTGGCATAGCGGAGAGTATAGACGTTGGATAATCATCATAATAATAAACATTATAGGCTATTTTCCACAGTAACGAGTGTAGCCTACTAAAGCAGTCATTAAACTCTCAGTAGCCCAACTGTTAAAGATGCGACCGGCCAGGGGTGCCTTCCAGAGTATCGAAACAAGGTATCGTTCGTTTTTACGTGAACAGATACCCGATAGTATCGACGTCATGCAATCGATACCATTAAATGTATCGCAGACGATACCCATCCCTACTCACAGAGCGTCGCATGCATGACTGAAAAACCAAAGTAGATGAAAACCAAAGTAGGCCTAATACTTGTTACTGTCAGATAGAAACCTCGTATCTCCAAGTTTCCAATGTTTTTGGTAAATTAAAGCACTACTTCATCATACAAAAGTGTCACACAAGTAGTGAAAATAGCCGATCTACGAGTACACAACGCCTCGCGGTGTGAGGTGTTGTGTGCTTGTAGATCGGCTATTTTCACTATTTTAAATCGTTTAATAAGAATAACAAAAAAAGGACAGTTTTGGACATACAAGGTTTCCACCCCACACAGACGACTTTTAAGCAGTAAAGTGGCAAGTGTGGTAAAATCTTGATATTTCTAAGTCCCATTTGTTCAACTAATCGTTAGGGGGTTAGGTTTTAGGGTTAGGTTTAGGCATAGTTTTACTGAGGTTAGGGTTATAGGTTTAGGCATAGTGGTTAACATTCACCAGGTTAGCATTTCACCAGGTTAGCATTAACCAGCGCCAGCAGGTTAGCATTTCACCAGGTTAGCATTCACCAGCGTCTAACGACTATTGGGACGTTGAACAAATGTTACGTTGAAATATCCCTTGCTGTGTTCCAGACACCGGGGTCCTGTCCATCTCCGGCAGGATGGACCGTGACTCCGCCCCCCTCAGGGACCACCCCACGGTGACGCTGACGGTGACGGCCACCCTGACACCCTGCGAGCCCCCCCTCCCCCCCCTCTCCAACACCCTGGAGCTGCAGGTCACCGTCACCGACCTCAACGACAACCCCCCTGTCTGTGAGCCCGCTGCCAGCTGGTGAGTGTCATACACTCCAGACTGCACTCAACACCACCCCCTGGCGGTAGTGGTGTTGTAGTGAAGTCTGGCCCCTCACATTAAATAAGCTTTTTCCACTCGCCCGATGAAAGGGCTAGCCAATCAGGGCTGTAGGCTTGGGGCACGTGGTGGGTGGTGGCCTGGTTCAGAACCATTCAGCCAATCAGGCGAGTCTGTGTGTATACAAACACATCCCCCCACTCTAATTGCAGACATCAAACAGGTCGTAGTCTTTGATGCTTTCATTGACTAACAAGCTATTGACACTTGTATGGCTCAATCAATTACCGCGGTTCACTACCCCTTTGAAGTTCAAAGGGAGCAATTAAGAGCTCTGGCTAACTTCACCAGGCTTTAGCTCTCTCCCTGCAATCCCAGACACTCTTCCCAAAACGAAGTGTCTGATAGAGGCTGGCACCGACCTCTCCAGATAAATGATGGAGAGTTGGTAACCAAATGGACCCTTATTGATCTTTAACACTCGTGTGACTGGCCCAGGAGAGCAACTCCTCCCTTGCTGCCAGCGGGGGTTCTATTGTCTTCCAAATGTGAATTAGCATTTCAATTGACCTCTCAAATGGGGAGCGCAAAATGTGTGAAATTCTCTCCTTGCTTCTGGGAGGGGGAGGAATGGGTGAGACCTGTCTTTATGACTGATAACTAACAGTCAGAGTGGTATAATGGTATATTATTTCATACTTAAGAAACGTTTCAGAAGGGGGAATAAAAAACGACAACATACTGTCTTGAGTATTTAGGAAAAGTCATAGAAGGGGAAATTTCTGAGACCTTCACAGGGAGAGTTATTGCACTTTGACCTGTTAGTCACCCGTGTGTTAACTCTTGAGAACGTAAAATGGAACGGTTCATTTGGTTTCATTTTACGCTCTCAAGATGTTTAACTGTTGTTAAACATCTGTATTACTTAATATTCCTTAATTACTTAAGTCTACACAATTAGAGTGTAGAAGAATTGTTATTTTGGTCAACGTTTGCCTGTTTTCTCTCCTATTGGTACCACATCAATACACCATGAAATTGTGGACTAAAATCTTATCCAACGACAACAAAATATTCTAAATTTTGGCCTTGAGAGGCTAAATGTCATCAAATGGTGGTTCAGTGGCTCAAATGCCCAATAAATGATGGTTCTTGATATGAAAAGGGTTGAGAACAGCTGTTATAGAGCACTGAAGTTTGCCACTGCTGCCACTAGAGGGCACTGTCCCCCTGGGCCGGGTTATTTGTTGTATTAGAATCCCCATAATAAGGCAAGGCTTTGGTTCCCCCCACCCAAGAGACATGTTACTGTATGTAATGTCTCCCAGAGTAGTGAAAATAGCAGATCTACAAAAATAGCTTGTAGACCTTCATTTCTGCTTAAAAGTTACATTTGTGGAATTTATGGCCTTTGTTTTAATTGTTTTAATTTTAGCTATGAAATCGTTTGAATTGACTTTTTTAATGTCAAAAATCTTAAGACGGAGAAACACAAATGAATCTTATAAGATTGCATCATATAAAAACTGTATTTCCGAATTAACCCATTTAGTCCTGAAAAGTCCTTAAAAACAGCTTCTAAATCCTAGGTTTTCAGGAAATGTTACATTTTGTATTCCAAAAAAGTCCTGTTGCTATAGAACATCCAAAATGACACAGATGCTTTCCCAATTTTAAACATAACAACAACATATACTGTAGGCCTATGACTGGCTTTCCAAGTCTGAATGGCATAAACGGCAATAGGCCGTAATAATTTCCATTTTTTGTTTAAATTACATTTTGTGTGTGTGTGTGTGTGTGTGTGTGCGCGCGTGTGCGTGTGCGTGTGCGTGTGCGTGTGCGTGCGTGCGTGCGTGCGTGTGTTTACATGTCAGGGTGGAGGTTCTGGAGACAGCGGAGGTGGGGTCTGTGGTCACCATGGTAACGTGTACAGACAACGACGTGGAGGCCAGCTTCACCCAGTATGAGCTGACTGGACTGACCTGTCTGGACTGCACCATGAACTTTGACCTGGACCCCAAAACACCCAATCACATCCTGGTAAATCAATCAATCAATCAATCAATCAAGTCTATCTGGGAGTCAGTTTAACCACTTTAACCCTACAATATACTTATAGATCGGCTATGTGTGAACACTTTTGACTAATCTTAAAAAAAAAAAAAAAAAAAAAAAAAAGTTTTAGTGTCACGGGTAGGGATGGGATGATACGTGATATTATCGTTTATCGTGATAAAAACACGATATATCACGATGTACGTGATATCGTCCTCCGTCATGCACTGGGATCAATTCACCTTTTATTTGCCGAGCTGCATATCTGGTACCACTTAAACCCCCTGTTGGTAAAACATACTTATAATATACGTACTTGACACAGTCTTTTTTTCCCTCTCTCTTTGCCAAAAAAATAGCCGATCTACAAGCTCACAAAAGCTGCTATTTTTTGGTAAATGTTCGGCCTCAGGATAATGGATGTTGAGGATATTTTTATTATCGCGATAATATCGTAAATCGCGATTTCTTTGGTCACAATAATCGTGATATGACATTTTCATATGGTCCCATCCCTAGTCACGGTGTGAGGCAGAGGTGGAGGACCCAGAAGCAGAACACGGCAGGCCGATCGAGTCCAGTATTTATTAACATTAAACAGCAAACACAGGGAAGTAGACTGGGACACAGGCTTTAGGGTGACCACCTGTCCCGCGAGATTCCGAAATGTCACCGTCTGTCACGCGTCCTGCAAAACGGCACTAATGTCCCGCGAATCAAGACATGGAAAAAAAAAAAATAGGGGGTGGGGGGATGGAGGGGGATTTGTTTTCACAATATGTGACGCTCATGTGAAGCATAGGTCTTCATTCTCTCATACCGTTGGATGCACCAAGACAAGATCAGTCTCTCTCTCCCTCTCGCTAGTCGCCAAGCTGTCCAGAGTGAAGAACTATTCACCACAAATTTTAGGTGTAAAGCTATCCACCTAAAGTGAGAAAATAAGTGGAGGCCATCATAGTCAGTCACGGTGAAGTCCTATCACTGTGACTGACTGGTCTAGATCGACCAATCAGTGAACGGGGTGATGGGTTGATCTGTCTGAAAGTAAAAATAGAGAGACGAGTCGGGACTCGCGGTGGAAAGCTCTTCACCGCGAGTAATGACGCAATGTTGTAGTTTTATGACTTAAAAAAGACTACACCGCGGTGGATAGCTTACCACCGCGGTGCCGACTATGATAGGGGCTTTACAGGCTTACAGCAGGATAAACAAAGGCAGGAACACACAGTAACACTGACTCTAACCCGACAAGGAAAGGAAACACTGAACACAGGGAGGTTTAAATAGACACTGACTAACAATGATTGGCTGAAAGACTAACAAGACACAGGTGGTGAACATAACTAATCACAGTGAGGTGTGACAAGACAGGCAACAGTAACAAGGCAAAACAGGAAACACTGGGACATCACTACACAATAAAGGTACACCAGGGTCAGTACATGACAAATAGAATGTTTTTGAAGACTTTTTGAATATATATTATATATATCTTTTAACACAAATTGACCCTTACAGTACTAGATGGAGGTGCTGGCACAAAATATTCTCTGAAGGGGGTACGCAGCCAAATAGGCCTACATATGAATGTGGGGGTCCTTGACATGTAAATCTTTTGAGAAACACTGCAGTAGATTTTAGTCCAAAAAAGGTTTCAAATCTACATTAACCCCGTCCTGTCCACCACCTCCTCCACAGCTTACAGCTGACCTGGACTTTGAGCTTGAAGACAACCTCCTGGAGAAACATGAATACAGACTGATGGTCACAGCTAGGGACAAGAACCACACCTCTCTGACAGGTGCACACATGTTGTTTGTTGTTGTACGTGTTAAAGGGGAACTAGGCAAGTCTGTCACATTCCCCTCTTTCCCTCCCCTCTATGACAAGCATCAAACAGGTAGTTGTTAAACCCCAGGACAACGATCCACTCGTCCAAGACTCTTCACCCTCCTGGTTCCCAAACTGTGGAATAAAAACGACAGACTCACTCCCTAGTTTCCACCGTGGTCTGAAGACTCACCTCTTCAGACTCCACCTCGTCCCATAGCACTTACCGTACCACTTGCCTACCCTCAATGACCATACACGTAATATTAGATAGCATGTTTTGTATAATGTTTTAACTGAATAAGGTGCTTGGTCTACCCAAGTTCTTAGATTACTATTTCTATGCATGTGATGTATTGATGTTTATGTATTACCTTGCTATTGTAATTTGCATCTGTGCCATGTTAGATTTTACAGCAACATAAGTTTCAGTACAGCCATGTGTTGACATTTAAAAATAAATTGTACTTTGTAATTTCTGCTAAGTATTTTTTTTAAAGTAAGCACTTTTTAACACTCAGGACGCCACCATTCACTTACACTTTATTTTGAAGAGCCCCGGAAGCTCTGTGCGTGTGCACGTGGGTGTACACTGACGATCCAGGAAGGAGATCTGTTTGTTTACAAACGGTCGCGAAAACTAAAATCCTAACCGGGGCCGACCATCACGGCATATTGTCGCCGTGAAGACAAGCTGATCTCGGCCTCCTCGGCGTTATTTGCACCTTATTTCGAGATAAAGACGTTTTTATGTTTCAGTATAGAATAGGAGTCAATGGATAATGGCCGCTCTCGGTTGCTTCTGGCTGCGTTGCGTCATGACGTATGCAGTTTTTTCTTTCACCAGCACCCGTAGCAAGCGTCTGAGATGCGGGTTACCATGGAAACCTTATCTCGTCTGTGAACGTGTTTGGCTACCGAGAGCAGCCAATTAATGAATACTTTTACACTCAGATCTGTACTCTCCTGTCCAGAGAGTGGCGCTGTTTCATAATTCACACGCTCTCATCGCTCCCCACAGGAAGTGCGTTTGTCTTTGTGACGGTGACTGCAGTGAACGAGTTCCCTCCTGTCTTCAGTCCTTCGTCCTCGTATTTCTTCAGCGTGTCTGAGCTTCTTGACCGTACGTAGGTTCTAAAGCCTGACCGATATGTACAATAAATAACATTAAGCTCATTTTCCTACTTATATTGATCCCAAAAGACTGTCCATGGGGTCTATTAGGCAGAAATACCCCTGTTGTCCAGTTTCCTTAGCAGAACCCAGCAGCTGTCATAGCACAGAGTGGAGCCCATAAGCCTATCGCTTTTACGCTATTTGTTGTGGTCAAAAGTGATAAGCTATGAGGGCTGCTGGGCTCTGCTGGGGAAACTGGACAACAGGGGCATTTCTGCCTAATAGACCCCATGGACAGTCATTTGGGATATAAGTAGGAAAATGAGCCTAGGTGTTATTTAGGGCGAAGTTGTCCTAGTCGGGGGCGTTAGGGAGATGACATGGTAATGTTGTACTAATTAGTCTAAAAGCGCCAACATTTTTCACAGATGTAGCTCAGGACATGCTCTAATGATTTAGCTAGGTCGCCCGAGTCTGTGACATTCGGGGTCGCCACAGCGGCCAAATCAAGTTGGGCTCCCATCGACTTTCAATACAGGAGGAAAATACCCAGAAAAACGCTTTTTTTCTGGGTATTTAAGTAGGATGTGAGGGGTCTAACTAGGGGTTTGTCATGATGCTGAATCCATTGCAAGCATTTGTTTTGCACAAAAAACATTCCTTGGGTTATAAATGGGCCCAGAAAACGATGGTTTAGTGATGAAAAGTGATGAATCATCACTTTTCAGAGTTTTGTGGGTGTTTTCTGGAGCTGTGGAGACCCCGAAGGTCGCCGACTCGGGCGCCCTAGCTAAATCATTAGAGCATGCCCTGAGCTACATCTGTGCAAAATTTGGCACTTTTAGACTGATTAGCGCGAAATATCCCTAACGCCCCCGACTATCCTTTAAGTACCAGGTCTTATGACTTAACTTAAGACCTGGAGGCATGGCCAAACAGCATTTCCCACACTTGACACTTCAAGGTCTTACGTTAAGTCATAAGACTTAAGCCAATCAAAATGGGTATCTAAGTGTCTTGTGTGGTTTGTCCAATCAGGTGGAGCTGTGATCGGGTCCGTCTCGGCCACAGATGCAGACCTCCCTCCCACTCCCATCACTTACTCCCTGGTGTCAGCAGGGGGCGGCGCCGCGTCCTCCAACATCTTCTTCATGGACCCCGAGCGGGGGGGCATCAGCCTGCTGACCCGCCCCGACTACGAGACCACCCGCTCCTACAGGCTGCTGGTCAGGGCCACGGACGGAGACCCGCACAGACCAATGTCTGCTACCGCTACGGTGAAATACTGACACCTACTGGCTCATTATGAACATACACACAGACCACTGTCTGCTACCGCTACGGTGAAATACTGACACCTACTGGCTCATTATGAACATACACACAGACCGCTGTCTGCTACCGCTACGGTGTAACAGTGACTCCTACTGACCACTATCTGCTACTGTTACTGTTTATGTTTACCGTAATGAAGGCACTTACTCTCACATCATACGGGCAGTTGACAGGTTGCCATAGTTACTCATTGAATGTTGAATCTCCATATATGGAGATAAACTACGTATCTCACAAAGTCTGACCTCACAATCCGCATATTCTGACCTGGACAACCTATAACTCCATATATGGAGACATCAGTATGACATCACACAGTACACAAAGCATTAAGACTGGCATTATCTACCGACAGGTCAGATGCAAGCAGCTCTCGAGGAGAGTCTGGATATCTGGCCTTTCAACCCAGATATCTCTGCCTTATAAAAGGATCCTCAAATCCATTACCCATTAGCATTAGGGTTGACATCTCGGTTAAGTTCTTACCAGATACCACTGAGGAGAGGGTATATCACTCTTTAGTGTGAATGCAGCCTTAAATTCTACATCACAGAGGTGTGTTTATGTTTATATTTCAGGTTACAGTCAACATCACAGAGGTGTGTTTATGTTTATGTTTCAGGTTACAGTCAACATCATAGAGGTGTGTTTATGTTTATATTTCAGGTTACAGTCAACATCACGGAGGTGTGTTTATGGTTATATTTCAGGTTACAGTCAACATCACAGAGGTGTGTTTATGTTTATGTTTCAGGTTACAGTCAACATCACAGAGGTGTGTTTATGTTTATATTTCAGGTTACAGTCAACATCACAGAGGCCAACGACGAGCCTCCGCTGTGCGGACCCAACCTGACCACCCTGGTGGTGCCTAAAGGTCAGAGGTCAGGCACTAACGTCCAGGGCTTCATGCTGTCCTGCACAGACAAGGACTCGCCCCCCCAATCCTTCATCTACACCATCTCTGGTAAGGGCACCGCCAAATATGGTCATGTCACTGCCGTGTATGGTCGGGTCAATGCGACTGTCATCTGTGTTCACAGACACCTGTTACAGACAGACAGACTAGTGAGAACCAAAAGCTAATATAGTCACACATATAGCCTATCAAAACCAAAAACTAAAAGGATATTTTGAAGCGGAT
Source organism: Nannobrachium achirus (assembly GCF_963921795.1). NCBI lineage: Eukaryota > Metazoa > Chordata > Actinopteri > Myctophiformes > Myctophidae > Nannobrachium > Nannobrachium achirus. Next base: position 3,833,656 of record NC_137820.1, on the reverse strand, counting down.
CTACAGTGTATGCACAGGCTACACATGTCACCAACACCATATAAACACCCATTAACAAATCTCAACAGGATTTTTACACATTCCAAAGCTGTTGCACACTAAAACCCTACGGTGGTTAAAGGGGAAGACCACCCATTTTCAATATTGAAATGTCATTAACTCATACTCTGCGATCCCCGTCGAAACCGGAGATTTCCCGCTGTACCTCTCTGCGATGCCCGTCGTTCCCGGAAATTTAATTAGCTTTAATCATTATGAAACGATTAAAAATATGATCGCTGTATATAGCCGTTTCGTAGACTTTAGGCCCGCCCCCTAACTGTATCCGGTCGTATTTCCCGTTTGGACCGGATCTAGGCTTCCATATCCGGTCTGACGTCCAGTCGCAGCTCCGTTCGCATAGCTTTTCATTGTAAACAAGTGAGCTGACTGCATGGCCATAGAATGGTATTTTTTCACACGTTTTTTTTAAATTTATTTTGTAGCTGTAGTAGATTCCTCTACCCGGGTAGATTCCTCTACCCGCCTGGCATATGATCTGCGCACATACCGTCTGCTATGTGCGCGAACGTGTCCACGTGTTACCATAGCGCACAGCTGGCTTTTTTCAATGATTTTTCATGTAAACACTGGCGGATAAGCAGGGATACAGCGTGGCAACGGATATGTCTATTTCAATGGGGTTTTTTTTATTCGAAAGCTGTCACCGAGTCTACAAGTCTACTAGATGAGTCGCGCACAGATTGTGCATGGCAGCAAAATTGTTAATATACCTTAGAGGAGTTGTGTGGAAATAGAAAAAAGTGATTTTGGGGTTTGTATTGTAAAGTACAACTTGATGACATCACACCGTTGTACTTTACAATACAAACCCCAAAATCAGAAGGAGTAGTTCACCCCCAAAATGACTTTTTTGTATTGATTACCCATGCCTTGAGTTCAATAATATGTATTGCTTTTTATCGCATTCGTAAGACACGACTTTAATCAAATGTTTTTTCTAAGGAATGCGACTAATACAAAAAAAAAATATTATTGAACTCAAGTCTCCATGGCGTGAGTAATCAATACAAAAAAAAGTCATTTTGGGGGTGAACTACTCCTTTACGTCTCAGACGAGTTGTTGTACGTCCTCTCGTCCTCCAGGGGGCAGCAACCTCAACAACCACTTTGTGTTCTCCCCGTCGGCCGGCACCAACGTGAGCAGACTGCTGCTGAACGAGCCCTTCGACTTCGACAGCGGCGTGGACACCGTGTGGCGCTACAGCCTGACCGTGCTGGTCTCTGACGGGAACCTGGGGGCCAGGGGGGCCAGGGGGCCCCGGAGGGCCCGCTCCGTGGTCCCTCCGGGGACCCCCGGGCGCCGTGCCGCCGGGGCGCAGACGGGCACGGTCCTCATCAACATCCAGGTGTTTGACCCGGACCTTGTCACAGTCGTCACCACAACCACTGTAAGTCCAGCAGCAGCGGACACCAGCTGAGTACATTTACTGAAAGTACATTTCAGTATAATTGCGACCGTCAGATCGCAGTTACTATCAAAACCTTGACCAGCTGTCCGTCCGTCAGTCAGTCTGTATCTCACACGTCACACGTCACACTTTTGCCCTGCTCATATCTCCGCAACCGTTGCCCCGATCCATGCCAAATTTTGCACACATACTCCTTGACTGCCAAATCCCAACCTCCACAATTCAATCAATTCTCACATGGCCCTCTTCTAGCGCCACCATGGGCCGATTCTTGCAAAACACATTTTTGGACACTGCTCCTACAGATTTTTACCTAAAATCACACAAATTGCTACACACTTGCTCTACACTCATGCCATCAACATGGATCTGTCCCATTTAGCGCCACCTTCAGGCAGATTTTTTCAAACACATTTTCTGACACTACTCCTACAGATTTTGCCCTAAAATCACGCAAATCTGTACACAGTATGTCTACACTCATGTCATCAACATGGATCTGTCCCATATAGCGCCACCATCAAGGCCGATTTTTTCAAACACATTTTTGGACACTCCTACACATTTTGCCCTAAAATCACGCTGCGACCTGACGGTCGCTTATCTCCCGTTGCTTATCTCCCGATTAGGGAGTCTTACTGGTTAGATATAAAAATATATATTTTCTTGACACATCATCAAATGTTTTATGGTCACGATTCACCAGGAGCAATGGATTGGTTACAGGCTTAAAATAATTAATATATGACTAATTAATCTCTATGGGAAAAACAAATGGGCTTTATAGCTGTGGAATCACAAAATGTCCGCCACTGCTATATGCTTTATTCATGGGTTTCATTTGTAGTCCTACAGCGGCCATGTTGAGGACCAACACAGGTGTTCTGTATGGCGTAGAACATTAGTGCTGTGCCAATCAGACACATTGAAACACCTGTGTTGGTCCTCAACATGGCCGTTTAGGACTACAAATGAAACCCATGAATTGTTCGTCTGTGGGAGCGTGTGACCTACGTCACACTAACAATGTCTCCTCTGTAGTCTGGCATGACCTGCGTCATGCTAACAATGTCTCCTCTGTAGTCTGGCATGACCTGCGTCATGCTAACAATGTCTCCTCTGTAGTCTGGCATGACCTGCGTCATGCTAACAATGTCTCCTCTGTAGTCTGGCATGACCTGCGTCATGCTAACAATGTCTCCTCTGTAGTCTGGCATGACCTGCGTCATGCTAACAATGTTTCCTCTACGCCTGATTTGGAATCACACATGAGTTCTGGGTGGAGCCTTTTGTTTTCACGCCCGTCGGCAGGTTAGTTACTCACCAGCGTTAGTTTCAGTGAGGTTAGGTTTAGGGTTAGGGTTAGGCATAGTTTTACTGAGGTTAAGGTTAGGGTTAGAGTTAGGGTTAGGGTAAGATTTAGGTGGTCGCACCTCCGCGCGGTCCAAGCGAACAAAAAGGAGCGCTCCCTAGCTCCAGTTCAGCCAATCAAAAAGCTTCCATGGGCGGGGTTTGCCCAGAACTCATGTGCGTTTCCACATAACGCTTCCTCTACAGCCTCGTGTGACCTACATCACGCTAACAGAATGTTTCCTACGTCACGCTAACAGAATGTTTCCTACGTCACGCTAACAGAATGTTTCCTACGTCACGCTAACAGAATGTTTCCTACGTCACGCTAACAGAATGTTTCCTACGTCACGCTGACAGAATGTTTCCTACGTCACGCTAACAGAATGTTTCCTACGTCACGCTAACAGAATGTTTCCTACGTCACGCTAACAGAATGTTTCCTACGTCACGCTAACAGAATGTTTCCTACGTCACGCTAACAGAATGTTTCCTACGTCACGCTAACAGAATGTTTCCTACGTCACGCTAACAGAATGTTTCCTACGTCACGCTAACAGAATGTTTCCTACGTCACGCTAACAGAATGTTTCCTACGTCACGCTAACAGAATGTTTCCTACGTCACGCTAACAGAATGTTTCCTACGTCACGCTAACAGAATGTTTCCTACGTCACGCTAACAGAATGTTTCCTACGTCACGCTAACAGAATGTTTCCTACGTCACGCTAACAGAATGTTTCCTACGTCACGCTAACAGAATGTTTCCTACGTCACGCTAACAGAATGTTTCCTACGTCACGCTAACAGAATGTTTCCTACGTCACGCTAACAGAATGTTTCCTACGTCACGCTAACAGAATGTTTCCTACGTCACGCTAACAGAATGTTTCCTACATCACGCTAACAGAATGTTTCCTACATCACGCTAACAGAATGTTTCCTACATCACGCTAACAGAATGTTTCCTACGTCACGCTAACAGAATGTTTCCTACGTCACGCTAACAGAATGTTTCCTACGTCACGCTAACAGAATGTTTCCTACATCACGCTAACAGAATGTTTCCTACATCACGCTAACAGAATGTTTCCTACGTCACGCTAACAGAATGTTTCCTACGTCACGCTAACAGAATGTTTCCTACGTCACGCTAACAGAATGTTTCCTACGTCATGCTAACAGAATGTTTCCTACGTCACGCTAACAGAATGTTTCCTACGTCACGCTAACAGAATGTTTCCTACGTCACGCTAACAGAATGTTTCCTCTACAGCCCCGTGTGACCTACGTCACGCTGACAGAGAACACGTTCAACATGGAGGACTGGTACGTGTGGTTCATCATGGCTCTGGGTCTCATGCTGCTGCTCCCCCTACTGGTCTACCTGCTGTACTGCTGCTTTCGCTGGCTCTCCAGGCTGGACCTCAGCTGCTGTGTGCCCAGGACCAGACTGTGAGTTTAAATACAATGATCTTCTTGTTGCCAGGCAGAAACCTTGTACACGTTTTTCATGTTTCTTTTCATAAATGAATGCTTGTTGTTATGACATAACAAGTAATGAACTGCAAGCTTGTAAATCTGCTATGTTCACATATAACACATGAAATGACGCCATCACAACATGAGAGCTGCATCGGTTTCCTGTCAAATGTTCTTTTCTTACTCTTTTGCGTGAACGTTGTTTGCGTTGCATGTGAGAGCGAGACACGCTGTTTCCACGGCCCATAACTTGAGAACGGGTGTTCGAAATGACTCTCTTTTTCCCCTGCTGAAGCACAGAGATAACCTCTGTCTTTGCCAACGATTAAGGGACCGAACGTACTGGAGATAAATATTCACTACTTGAAAACTTAAGAAAAATAAAAATAAAACTGAAAATCGCTGGCAGTGAGGGCTTGCTGGATTAATTATTCTTGGCAGAGAATGAGCTGAGTCACTTTACCACTGCTCCACTCCGGTTCTGGTTTTCCATTAGACATTTTCCATTCTTTTTTGCTTCTCCTCTGTTAACGTTCCAAATGAACTGAGGAGAAATCGACAAATAAAGTGATTATGAATCTCTGGATTGTGTTTTGGAAGGTTGTTGACTCTTCATTGTTTTGTTTTTGACAGCCTCACAGAAGAAGAACCTGGTGAGAATTAACCCTCTTTGCCTTCACACACATTCATAAAAACATGAGATGGGCTATCCTATGAAGAGGCTCGTCCTAGGGTTAGGGTTAGGGCTATCCTATGAAAAGGCTCGTCCTATCTCACAGCCTGTGTTTCCGTCTCTTTTACAGAACCTGTGAAGTCAGACGTCTTCCTGGTAAGAACTCATTCATGTGTGTTTGCTAGGACGATTAGAATTACCCACCGGTTATCCCATGTTGAAAGCCACAATCTTAACCACTAGTCTAAAGGGGAGTTCTCCCCCTTGGTTAGGTCTTAACTACTAGTCTAAAGGGGAGTTCTCCCCCTTGGTTAGGTCTTAACTACTAGTCTAAAGGGGAGTTCTCCCCCTTGGTTAGGGTCTTAACTACTAGTCTAAAGGGGAGTTCTCCCCCTTGGTTAGGGTCTTAACTACTAGTCTAAAGGGGAGTTCTCCCCCTTGGTTAGGTCTTAACTACTAGTCTAAAGGGGAGTTCTCCCCCTTGGTTAGGGTCTTAACTACTAGTCTAAAGGGGAGTTCTCCCCCTTGGTTAGGGGAGATTTTAGGCTTTTTACTCATCAACCAGAGGTTCTGACTCACACTACTTCTACATTCACAATATAATGTGATGTCACTTCTGTTTCAGGAAGTGACAAAGATCAACACAGTGTTTGATGGAGAGGAGGTGGACCCAGGTATATAAATAAATACAAAATACACTATATATATACAGTATATTTATTTATTTTGGGTTGTTTGATTCTCAACCTCTTAAACCCTGTACAGCGTATACTTGACCGGGGTCCCCCAGGGCTCGATATTTGGCCTCCTACTCTTTCCAAGAGGCTTGGACTCCTCATGCATAGAAGGAAGCATGAGGTCAGTCCGTCAGTAGCGCCCAGGATTACATTAGACAATTGACACCGGGTGACAAAGAAAAAGGGTTACAAAAATTGTGGGATAAAAAAAGAGCTAAACAGTAATGAGTGTGTGCGTGCATGTGTGTGCCTGTGTGTGTGTGTGTGTCAGTGTCCAACAGGGTGTATGAGTACAACAGTAGTGTGTGTGTGTGTGTGTGTCAGTGTCCAACAGGGTGTATGAGTACAACAGTAATGTGTGTGTCAGTGTCCAACAGGGTGTATCAGTACCACAGTAATGTGTGTGTGTGTGTCAGTGTCCAACAGGGTGTATCAGTACCACAGTAATGTGTGTGTGTGTCAGTGTCCAACAGGGTGTATCAGTAGGCTACAACAGTAATGTGTGTGTCAGTGTCCAACAGGGTGTATCAGTACCACAGTAATGTGTGTGTGTGTCAGTGTCCAACAGGGTGTATCAGTACCACAGTAATGTGTGTGTGTGTCAGTGTCCAACAGGGTGTATCAGTACCACAGTAATGTGTGTGTGTGTGTGTGTCAGTGTCCAACAGGGTGTATGAGTACAACAGTAATGTGTGTGTCAGTGTCCAACAGGGTGTATCAGTACCACAGTAATGTGTGTGTGTGTGTCAGTGTCCAACAGGGTGTATCAGTACCACAGTAATGTGTGTGTGTGTCAGTGTCCAACAGGGTGTATCAGTAGGCTACAACAGTAATGTGTGTGTCAGTGTCCAACAGGGTGTATCAGTACCACAGTAATGTGTGTGTGTGTCAGTGTCCAACAGGGTGTATCAGTACCACAGTAATGTGTGTGTGTGTCAGTGTCCAACAGGGTGTATCAGTACCACAGTAATGTGTGTGTGTGTCAGTGTCCAACAGGGTGTATCAGTAGGCTACAACAGTAATGTGTGTGTCAGTGTCTAACAGGGTGTATCAGTACAACAGTAATGTGTGTGTGTGTCAGTGTCCAACAGGTTGTATGAGTACAACAGTAAGTCTGGTGCCCGGCGCTGGAAAGACCACAGTGCTGCTGTTGCTCCCACCCTGCCTGGTGGCAGCGCACTGATGACATCATCACACAGCGCCCTGATGACATCACCGCAGGACACAGGCCCCGCCCAGCCGCGAAGCAGGAGCGGGGGAGTGGCCGCCAACACGATTGGACGCTCTGATCACATGGTCGCCTCAGACGCGTGAACCGGCGTGACGTTGGTTTCATGCAGTGTTGATTTTGACAGAAAATTCTGTTTTATAGTCTGTCTTCACCATTTAGTTTGAGTTTTTAGTCTTAGTCGGAGTCAACAAAATTAACACTGGTTTCATGATCAATTCATGTATTATTATACTGCTGTCTATGTGACCATAACATCAAACACTTCTCCTCCTATAAGTATTACTATCTAGAAGTGCACATCTGATCTGAGCTGGCACATGCATATAACAACCCTACTGTATGCGCAAAGATACATCAGCGCCTACACTTTCTTCAAAGACTTAGGCTTTTCAGAGTCATAGTACAGTATGTGAATATTACAGTATTTTGACTTTCTACAGTATAGAATCCATCCTGAGGTATGGTATGCATGTATTACACACAGAGTACGAACTTCTGCCATCTTGGCAGGAGATATAGGACCCCAGGAAGGATGCAAGTATAATAGATAAAGTATCAGCACTGATTTGTTCTGATTTGTCAATCAAGAGGCCTAATCAAGGTGCTAGATGACACTAGATGCACTTTATCACGGGAGTGGGTGACATCTTTCCTGTGTTTTTATGTTGTTGTGTTCCTTGGTGTTTTTCTTCCCTTTTTTTGTTAAAGATGGGGTGCCATGATTGTCCCCCCTATAAAACATGATTATCTACTATTATGATTATACTAGGAGGAAGATTTTCTTTAAAAAAGTGTACAGATAGAGTTAAAATTATGTTTTTATGTGGCCACACCCACCCATTGGTATGCGTGGTTGTCATGGTGGGTGGTGACCCAGCTGAAGTTAGAAACACCCACGTGTGTTGGGTGAATGGTAAAAGGGGAGGGGTTGATTCTATGATGTAATAAGTATCTGTATTTTTGGACTTTTGACCCACAAGGTGGCAGCCTCCAGCTAAAAACCACATACAAAGAGAATACATAATTGCTCATTACAACCACACCAGTGGGTCTAATGAAGTACTGTCAAACCTCCTAGACACATGAAAACCAGAACAAGTACAAAACTATGGCACCGCCTCTTTAAGTGTCTATATGTATGCAGCTGCGGCCCTATCTCCAAGACAAATTTCAAAATAAACACTGGTTTGATTGTCTCTTGTTATAGCTGATGTTTTCTTTTAACCTAGGGTGTTCTTTTGTATGTATAGTGTTGCCTACAGGCCAATATTTGGGGAAAGTTTGTAAACATTTTGTGATTATGAGAAGTAGAGACACATCTGAAGGTGGAAAAGTAGATGGTCAGCAATGCAGAAGCATTATTGATTTTTGTATTATGGTTTAGAAAATTTAGCAACTGCTGGACACAGAGTTAGCAGAATTGCGAGCATATGCACGGACAAACTATTTGGCTGGTATGCACCCACACCAGTGGGTCTAATGAAGTACTGTCAAACCTCCTAGACACATGAAAACCAGAACAAGTACAAAACTATGGCACCGCCTCTTTAAGTGTCTATATCAGGGGTCCTCAAATACAAATCTTGAAGGTCCAGAAATATTTTTTTGAAACAGGTCCGGGTCCGAAAAAAAAGGCGAAGGCGAAATAAGGCGGATACATTAATACAGTATGTACTGTATGTATGTATGTTTATTATAATCATTAGAATTGTTTATTTTAATTATTATTATTATTATTTGGAACTTTGGAAATCTCAGTTGGAACTGTTACCCCTGCTACCCGATGCTGGATAAGCGGTTGAAGATGGATGGATGGATGAATGGATAATTATTTATGCATGTAGAGTAGGCTACATTATTTACATTTATTGTGTAGCAATAAAACACTGGCTTATAGTTTAATTATTGGAAACTAAAGAGCATAAATGCAATATTAGGCTTGTCGTTCAGAATGGAAAATAAAGTGAAACTTAGCGTGAGGGGGAGAGGATTACTTGACATTCAGTTGACACACGTACTGCACAAGCCAGACTGTGCTGTTGCCTATGTCAAATGGCCAGTCAAATCAGGGTCAACGAGTCATAGTTATTAACCTAACACAGCCTAGGATAGCTGGCAATAATATGCGACGACACATCACATTGTTAAAGACGCATGATCACGCATCGCGAGTTTCGCGACCATTTCTCGTCTAATGCAAGCAGTTGGAGCCTTACATCGTGGATATTAATGTGTTGCTGTTGTCCTCTCCAATTGAACAGCCAAAGGTAGAAGATCTCTAAGTTATTAATCCAGTGGGAGCAATGGTTTCCAAGAGGTTTTAGCAACTTTTTCAGGCAGCGAGCGGCATGAGTGTGTGGAGAGGGGAGGGGAGGGGGGAGCAGCATGGAGAGCAGACTGCTTCGGAGGGAAGGAAAACCTTTGATCTACAAGCCCACAGCACGTTGCACCCGCGACGCTTTGTGGGCTTGCAAATTGGCGTAGGGGACGGGGTGTGTCTTGTGAGCCTGTGTATGTGTTTGAGCGAATGAGCACATACACACCCACGCACACACAAACACAAATCACACACAGTCAGTCCGATCGTCAGATACAACTGTGCGGAGATTTCTCAGAAATGTGCCGCGGTCCGGACGGAGGTGCGCCTGGGTCCGGACATGGACCGCGGTCCGCCTATTGAGGACCCCTGGTCTATATGTATGCAGTTGCGGCCCTATCTCCAAGACAAATTTCAAAATAAACACTGGTTTGATTGTCTCTTGTTATAGCTGATGTTTTCTTTTAACCTAGGGTGTTCTTTTTGTATGTATAGTGTTGTTATGTGTATTGACACAAGATGGAACGTAAGGAGTTTCTCAATAAGCAACATCTGTAAAGTTGCATAAATATTGGTGTTGGTGCTGCTACAGTACATACTGTACGTTTGAATTCTGGAGTGATGGGACGTTATCTCGTTGGATGTAACATCTCAGTGATGGGACATTATCTCATTGGGTGTAACATCTCAGTGATGGGACATTATCTCATTGGGTGTAACATCTCAGTGATGGGACATTATCTCATTGGGTGTAACATCTCAGTGATGGGACGTTATCTCATTGGGTGTAACATCTCAGTGATGGGACATTATCTCATTGGGTGTAACATCTCAGTGATGGGACGTTATCTCGTTGGGTGTAACATCTCAGTGATGGGACGTTATCTCATTGGGTGTAACATCTCAGTGATGGGACATTATCTCATTGGGTGTAACATCTCAGTGATGGGACATTATCTCATTGGGTGTAACATCTCAGTGATGGGACATTATCTCATTGGGTGTAACATCTCAGTGATGGGACATTATCTCATTGGGTGTAACATCTCAGAGAACAGTTTTAATGCAACCAGAATTGCTCACAGGAAGAAGAGTTGTGACTCGTTTAAAATGGTTGGTTTTCCCCTGTGAAAGTGAAAGAATGATACAGCCTAAAACCAACAGCCTTGTGTTCTTACATCAATCAAACTAAACCGGTGTACTTTTGACATAACTTGTGCCTTAGGCCTTAAACCATTTATACCTATTTGTTATAAAACATAAACAATAGTAATAATGTTGGTATATAGTGTAAGGTTTTCCGGTGGTGGAGAACCTTACAGTCAGAATGGTGAACAGCAAGGAGTGGAATGATGAACCAGGTGGAACACTGGTTACAAGACAATCCAATCCACTTCATTTATGGAGCACATTTTACAACTCAAGGTTTACAAAGTGCTGCACAGAAAATCAAAAGCTAAATACGCTGTATAGAAACACGCTAAAACACAGGAAAAAAAAACTACAAAATCACATGGTAAAAAAAGCACATCTCTGAAAAATAAAAGACGCAGCAGTGTCAGCAGTCAGAGAAACAAATCAAAGAACAAATATGTTTAAATCAAAGGTTTTATGGTCAGGATTAACCAGGACTAGACTCACATCTAGAGATCGTTGCAGCAGTGATCCAACTGATATGGCCGTATATGGAGATCTGTATGTATGCGTCAGTCCTTGCACACTTGCCCACATGTCCCTAGTGCCCAGTTGTCCAGGTGCCCACCTCTCCAAGTGCCCACATGTCCCTAGTGCCCAGTTGTCCAGGTGCCCACCTCTCCAAGTGCCCACATGTCCCTAGTGCCCAGTTGTCCAGGTGCCCACCTCTCCAAGTGCTCACATGTCCCTAGTGCCCAGTTGTCCAGGTGCCCACCTCTCCAAGTGCCCACATGTCCCTAGTGCCCAGTTGTCCAGGTGCCCACCTCTCCAAGTGCCCACATGTCCCTAGTGCCCAGTTGTCCAGGTGCCCACCTCTCAAAGTGCCCACATGTCCCTAGTGCCCAGTTGTCCATCCAGGTGCCCACCTCTCCAAGTGCCCACATGTCCCTAGTGCCCAGTTGTCCAGGTGCCCACCTCTCCAAGTGCCCACATGTCTCTATAGTGCCCAGTTGTCCAGGTGCCCACCTCTCCAAGTGCCCACATGTCCCTAGTGCCCAGTTGTCCAGGTGCCCACCTCTCCAAGTGCCCACATGTCTCTATAGTGCCCAGTTGTCCAGGTGCCCACCTCTCCAAGTGCCCACATGTCCCTATAGTGCCCAGTTGTCCAGGTGCCCACCTCCCAGAGTGCCCACATGTCCCTAGTGCCCAGTTGTCCAGGTGCCCACCTCCCAGAGTGCCCACATGTCCCTAGTGCCCAGGTGTCTGTCTGTCCGTCCGTCCATCCATCCACCCTCTAAAGCCCTTATTCAGAGTCTGCGGTGAAGAGCTATCCACCACAGATTTTAGGTGGAAAGCTTTCCACCTCAAGTCAGAAAATAAGTGAAGGCCATCATAGTCAGTCATGGTGGAGTCCTATTCACCGTGACTGACTGGTCTAGATCGACCAATCAGTGAACGGGGTGAAGAGCCGATCTGTCAAAACAGAGAGATGTGTCAGGACTCGCGGTGGAAAGCTCTTCACCGCGAGGAATGACGCAACGTTGTAGTTTTATGACTCAAAAAGACTACACCGCGGTGGATAGCTCTTCACCGCGGTACCGACTCTGATCGAGGCTTTATCCATCCATGGATGGATGCATTCATCTCTAATTAAAAAAAAAAAAAAAAAAGACACAGCCCTGACTGTTTGGGGCCCCAGGCAGCCACCTAGGCCCGGCCCTGCACCGCCCACAGGCCAATATTTGGGGAAAGTTTGGAAACATTTTGTGATTATGAGAAGTAGAGACACATCTGAAGGTGGAAAAGTAGATGGTCAGCAAGGCAGAAGCATTATTGATTTTTGTATTATGGTTTAGAAAATTTAGCAACTGCTGGACACAGAGTTAGCAGAATTGCGAGCATATGCACGGACAAACTATTTGGCTGGTATGCACCCACACCAGTGGGTCTAATGAAGTACTATCAAACCTCCTAGACACATGAAAACCAGAACAAGTACAAAACTATGGCACCGCCTCTTTAAGTGTCTATATGTATGCAGCTGCGGCCCTATCTCCAAGACAAATTTCAAAATAAACACTGGTTTGATTGTCTCTTGTTATAGCTGATGTTTTCTTTTAACCTAGGGTGTTCTTTTGTATGTATAGTGTTGCCTACAGGCCAATATTTGGGGAAAGTTTGTAAACATTTTGTGATTATGAGAAGTAGAGACACATCTGAAGGTGGAAAAGTAGATGGTCAGCAAGGCAGAAGCATTATTGATTTTTGTATTATGTTTTGTAGACAATTGAGCAACTGCTGGACGCAGTTAGCAGAATTGCGAGCATATGCACGGACAAACTATTTGTCCGGTACGCATTCTGATTAGGTAGTGAGATCCTGGATGGCTTGATTCTATCCTTAACATATTTTTGTAAAGGTCTATGGGAAAATGATTGGCCAATTTTTTTGTGGAATCAGTAAACCACACACACACTGCTATTCCCTATAACAGCATATTGGTGCAACAGGTCTGCTATTTTTGAAAAATCCTGAAAAGTTAGCAAGTCTTTGAATATTTTGACCCAATTCTATAATTTTTTTCTAAATCCTTCTTCTAAGTCAGTGGTTCTCAAACCTTTGTCAAGGACCCCCAAAATTACATGTATTTCACCACGGACCCCCACCTCAAAATATGTTGTTCCAGGGACCATCCCAGAAGCAAATATTTGAGTTACAAATGTTCGCTTTTAAATATATATACATATATATATATATATATTTTTACAAATAACAGATCTACAAGTGCACATCATAACATCTACAAGTGTAGAGAAAAGGTTCCCCCCCTTCTGTGTTGCCTAGAACTGGAAGATTGATTTTGGGGTTTGTATTGTAAAGTACAACTTGATGACATCACACATTGTACTTTACAATACAAACCCCCAAATCAATCTGCCAGTTCTAGGCAACACAGAAGGGGGTGAACTTTTTTTCTATTTCCACACAACTCCTCTAAGTTATATTAATGACATAGTTCAATACTGACAATGGGTGGTCTTCCCCTTTAAAGTTGTTACAGGTCTTAAAGCTATACTGTGTAAGTTGCTCAACTAGTGGTCAGTAGCGGTACAGCAAACCGCGGTCGCGTCTGCTTTTTTTGACCGTTTTTCGCCACGGACCGGGCCTTCAGACCACCGCGTCCACCTCGCCACGCATCCGTAGAGGTCTCTCGTGTCCCTCTGCGGACCGGCGTTGGGGAGTTACAGGCTAGACTACTAGACCAGCGTAAACAACACTGCTGTTGAAGCAGGCTACTTCCTGAAGAGACGCAAGATGCGCTGTGATTGGCCGGCAGTGTATGATCTGGGCTGTGATTGTCCGGCAGGGAGACACGTGTACAGAATGATGCAGATGACGTAATTTTGCCGGGAAAAACAGTTCCGGTCACGGCCACAAGGGCTCAGTAGAACACATATAAAGAAAAGGCTTTTGGGGCTGAAATTAACAGAGTGGGTGTTCTAAAACTTTAGCGATTTAATAGTTAGGACAATTTTAAGATTTGTTTTATTAAAAAAGTTACATAGTATAGCTTTAAAGGTGTATTCAGTGATAATGAAAGTGGCCGGGGGTCATCTTTCCCTTACTGGCCTTACAGCGTGGAAATGTTTCGTTTTTTATAGATTTTTTACACCATTATAATGTTCTCGTTTTGATCATTAGACCCAATCACTGAATATCGCTAGGCCTACGTCTCCAGCTTCAGGATATGTATGATACTGATTTACTACGAGACTGTGGCATTTTATGAGTTCAGTAGTTTACAATCTAGGCATTTAGCAGACGTTCTTAATTCAGAGCGACTGTGGTTTTCAAAACCTTTATTTTGACCATCATAACTAAACATCATAACATAACTACGGCCATACTCTACCCTGATTGGTCGAGGACTGGCTGGCCACCTCTGAAAACTGAATCTATCTATGCTCGTAACACGAGCCATGGTGGAAGTCCTTATATGGTCAGCACACATTCTAGTGAGGAGAATGAATGGAAAATGTACCAATTATATTTTTATTTGAATGAAATACAATCACTGAATATACCTTTAAACAGACTACAAAAACAGCGTTAAACCCGCATTGACTACAAAATGATGCAGTCACCACCACCGCCACCCCCTCGATTCGCTTGAGCCTCCCAACACCGTCGGTCGGCCTCCACCCGCTGTCTCTCCGCCTCCACCCGCTGTCTCTCCGCCTCCTCCCGCTGTCTCTCCGCCTCCTTCAGGCGTCGCTCCGCCTCCTGCCTGTCGCGCTGCCTGCTCTCCTCCAGGGCCATCTGCTGCACCTGCTGCTGCTGTGCCTGCTCCGCCGCCTGGTCCAGTTCAATGTGTTATAGGGTTATAACTAACCCTAACCCTAACCCTAACCCTAACCCTAACCCACCTGCTGCTGCTGTGCCTGCTCCGCCGCCTGGTCCAGTTCAATATGTTATAGGGTTATAACTAACCCTAACCCTAACCCTAACCCTAACCCTAACCCACCTGCTGCTGCTGTGCCTGCTCCGCCGCCTGGTCCAGTTCAACATGTTATAGGGTTATAACTAACCCTAACCCTAACCCTAACCCACCTGCTGCTGCTGTGCCTGCTCCGCCGCCTGGTCCAGTTCAACATGTTATAGGGTTATAACTAACCCTAACCCTAACCCTAACCCTAACCCACCTGCTGCTGCTGTGCCTGCTCCGCCGCCTGGTCCAGTTCAATATGTTATAGGGTTATAACTAACCCTAACCCTAACCCTAACCCACCTGCTGCTGCTGTGCCTGCTCCGCCGCCTGGTCCAGTTCAATATGTTATAGGGTTATAACTAACCCTAACCCTAACCCTAACCCTAACCCACCTGCTGCTGCTGTGCCTGCTCCGCCGCCTGGTCCAGTTCAACATGTTATAGGGTTATAACTAACCCTAACCCTAACCCTAACCCTAACCCTAACCCACCTGCTGCTGCTGTGCCTGCTCCGCCGCCTGGTCCAGTTCAATATGTTATAGGGTTATAACTAACCCTAACCCTAACCCTAACCCTAACCCACCTGCTGCTGCTGTGCCTGCTCCGCCGCCTGGTCCAGTTCAACATGTTATAGGGTTATAACTAACCCTAACCCTAACCCTAACCCTAACCCTAACCCACCTGCTGCTGCTGTGCCTGCTCCGCCGCCTGGTCCAGTTCAACATGTTATAGGGTTATAACTAACCCTAACCCTAACCCACCTGCTGCTGCTGTGCCTGCTCCGCCGCCTGGTCCAGTTCAACATGTTATAGGGTTATAACTAACCCTAACCCTAACCCTAACCCTAACCCTAACCCTAACCCACCTGCTGCTGCTGTGCCTGCTCCGCCGCCTGGTCCAGTTCAATATGTTATAGGGTTATAACTAACCCTAACCCTAACCCACCTGCTGCTGCTGTGCCTGCTCCGCCGCCTGGTCCAGTTCAATATGTTATAGGGTTATAACTAACCCTAACCCTAACCCTAACCCTAACCCACCTGCTGCTGCTGTGCCTGCTCCGCCACCTGGTCCAGTTCAACATGTTATAGGGTTATAACTAACCCTAACCCTAACCCTAACCCTAACCCTAACCCTAACCCACCTGCTGCTGCTGTGCCTGCTCCGCCGCCTGGTCCAGTTCAATATGTTATAGGGTTATAACTAACCCTAACCCTAACCCTAACCCTAACCCTAACCCTAACCCACCTGCTGCTGCTGTGCCTGCTCCGCCGCCTGGTCCAGTTCAATATGTTATAGGGTTATAACTAACCCTAACCCTAACCCTAACCCTAACCCTAACCCACCTGCTGCTGCTGTGCCTGCTCCGCCGCCTGGTCCAGTTCAATATGTTATAGGGTTATAACTAACCCTAACCCTAACCCTAACCCTAACCCTAACCCTAACCCACCTGCTGCTGCTGTGCCTGCTCCGCCGCCTGGTCCAGTTCAATATGTTATAGGGTTATAACTAACCCTAACCCTAACCCTAACCCTAACCCTAACCCACCTGCTGCTGCTGTGCCTGCTCCGCCGCCTGGTCCAGTTCAATATGTTATAGGGTTATAACTAACCCTAACCCTAACCCTAACCCTAACCCACCTGCTGCTGCTGTGCCTGCTCCGCCGCCTGGTCCAGTTCAACATGTTATAGGGTTATAACTAACCCTAACCCTAACCCTAACCCTAACCCTAACCCTAACCCACCTGCTGCTGCTGTGCCTGCTCCGCCGCCTGGTCCAGTTCAACATGTTATAGGGTTATAACTAACCCTAACCCTAACCCACCTGCTGCTGCTGTGCCTGCTCCGCCGCCTGGTCCAGTTCAACATGTTATAGGGTTATAACTAACCCTAACCCTAACCCTAACCCTAACCCTAACCCACCTGCTGCTGCTGTGCCTGCTCCGCCGCCTGGTCCAGTTCAATATGTTATAGGGTTATAACTAACCCTAACCCTAACCCACCTGCTGCTGCTGTGCCTGCTCCGCCGCCTGGTCCAGTTCAATATGTTATAGGGTTATAACTAACCCTAACCCTAACCCTAACCCTAACCCACCTGCTGCTGCTGTGCCTGCTCCGCCACCTGGTCCAGTTCAACATGTTATAGGGTTATAACTAACCCTAACCCTAACCCTAACCCTAACCCTAACCCTAACCCTAACCCACCTGCTGCTGCTGTGCCTGCTCCGCCGCCTGGTCCAGTTCAATATGTTATAGGGTTATAACTAACCCTAACCCTAACCCTAACCCTAACCCTAACCCACCTGCTGCTGCTGTGCCTGCTCCGCCGCCTGGTCCAGTTCAATATGTTATAGGGTTATAACTAACCCTAACCCTAACCCTAACCCTAACCCTAACCCACCTGCTGCTGCTGTGCCTGCTCCGCCGCCTGGTCCAGTTCAATATGTTATAGGGTTATAACTAACCCTAACCCTAACCCTAACCCTAACCCTAACCCTAACCCACCTGCTGCTGCTGTGCCTGCTCCGCCGCCTGGTCCAGTTCAATATGTTATAGGGTTATAACTAACCCTAACCCTAACCCTAACCCTAACCCTAACCCACCTGCTGCTGCTGTGCCTGCTCCGCCGCCTGGTCCAGTTCAATATGTTATAGGGTTATAACTAACCCTAACCCTAACCCTAACCCTAACCCACCTGCTGCTGCTGTGCCTGCTCCGCCGCCTGGTCCAGTTCAACATGTTATAGGGTTATAACTAACCCTAACCCTAACCCTAACCCTAACCCTAACCCTAACCCACCTGCTGCTGCTGTGCCTGCTCCGCCGCCTGGTCCAGTTCAACATGTTATAGGGTTATAACTAACCCTAACCCTAACCCACCTGCTGCTGCTGTGCCTGCTCCGCCGCCTGGTCCAGTTCAACATGTTATAGGGTTATAACTAACCCTAACCCTAACCCTAACCCTAACCCTAACCCTAACCCACCTGCTGCTGCTGTGCCTGCTCCGCCGCCTGGTCCAGTTCAATATGTTATAGGGTTATAACTAACCCTAACCCTAACCCACCTGCTGCTGCTGTGCCTGCTCCGCCGCCTGGTCCAGTTCAATATGTTATAGGGTTATAACTAACCCTAACCCTAACCCTAACCCTAACCCACCTGCTGCTGCTGTGCCTGCTCCGCCACCTGGTCCAGTTCAACATGTTATAGGGTTATAACTAACCCTAACCCTAACCCTAACCCTAACCCTAACCCTAACCCACCTGCTGCTGCTGTGCCTGCTCCGCCGCCTGGTCCAGTTCAATATGTTATAGGGTTATAACTAACCCTAACCCTAACCCTAACCCTAACCCTAACCCACCTGCTGCTGCTGTGCCTGCTCCGCCGCCTGGTCCAGTTCAATATGTTATAGGGTTATAACTAACCCTAACCCTAACCCTAACCCTAACCCACCTGCTGCTGCTGTGCCTGCTCCGCCGCCTGGTCCAGTTCAACATGTTATAGGGTTATAACTAACCCTAACCCTAACCCTAACCCTAACCCTAACCCTAACCCACCTGCTGCTGCTGTGCCTGCTCCGCCGCCTGGTCCAGTTCAACATGTTATAGGGTTATAACTAACCCTAACCCTAACCCACCTGCTGCTGCTGTGCCTGCTCCGCCGCCTGGTCCAGTTCAACATGTTATAGGGTTATAACTAACCCTAACCCTAACCCTAACCCTAACCCTAACCCTAACCCACCTGCTGCTGCTGTGCCTGCTCCGCCGCCTGGTCCAGTTCAATATGTTATAGGGTTATAACTAACCCTAACCCTAACCCACCTGCTGCTGCTGTGCCTGCTCCGCCGCCTGGTCCAGTTCAATATGTTATAGGGTTATAACTAACCCTAACCCTAACCCTAACCCTAACCCACCTGCTGCTGCTGTGCCTGCTCCGCCACCTGGTCCAGTTCAACATGTTATAGGGTTATAACTAACCCTAACCCTAACCCTAACCCTAACCCTAACCCTAACCCACCTGCTGCTGCTGTGCCTGCTCCGCCGCCTGGTCCAGTTCAATATGTTATAGGGTTATAACTAACCCTAACCCTAACCCTAACCCTAACCCTAACCCACCTGCTGCTGCTGTGCCTGCTCCGCCGCCTGGTCCAGTTCAATATGTTATAGGGTTATAACTAACCCTAACCCTAACCCTAACCCTAACCCTAACCCACCTGCTGCTGCTGTGCCTGCTCCGCCGCCTGGTCCAGTTCAATATGTTATAGGGTTATAACTAACCCTAACCCTAACCCTAACCCTAACCCTAACCCTAACCCTAACCCACCTGCTGCTGCTGTGCCTGCTCCGCCGCCTGGTCCAGTTCAATATGTTATAGGGTTATAACTAACCCTAACCCTAACCCTAACCCTAACCCTAACCCACCTGCTGCTGCTGTGCCTGCTCCGCCGCCTGGTCCAGTTCAATATGTTATAGGGTTATTATAACTAACCCTAACCCTAACCCTAACCCACCTGCTGCTGCTGTGCCTGCTCCGCCGCCTGGTCCAGTTCAATATGTTATAGGGTTATAACTAACCCTAACCCTAACCCTAACCCTAACCCTAACCCACCTGCTGCTGCTGTGCCTGCTCCGCCGCCTGGTCCAGTTCAATATGTTATAGGGTTATAACTAACCCTAACCCTAACCCTAACCCTAACCCTAACCCTAACCCTAACCCACCTGCTGCTGCTGTGCCTGCTCCGCCGCCTGGTCCAGTTCAATATGTTATAGGGTTATAACTAACCCTAACCCTAACCCTAACCCTAACCCACCTGCTGCTGCTGTGCCTGCTCCGCCGCCTGGTCCAGTTCAATATGTTATAGGGTTATAACTAACCCTAACCCTAACCCACCTGCTGCTGCTGTGCCTGCTCCGCCGCCTGGTCCAGTTCAATATGTCCAACAGTCAGGGTTCCCACCATATTTTTACCAATTCATTTCCAAAACTTTTCCAAAACCTTTCCAGCATATTTAACCCAATTTCTAGGACTATAGAACAATAATTCAGCTCAATAACGGGTCGCTTACTCCTATGCGCAATGCCCAAAGACTGGTAGTGTATGCCAGTGGTTCTCAAACGTTTCAGGCCGTGGACCCCGAAATAATCCCTGACGAGCACTAAGAGTTGAGGAATTTTGTATAACACGGTTCTATTGAAAATAGCTGATCTACATGCTCACAACGCCTCGCAATGCTGTGAGTTGTGAGTATGTAGATCGGCTATTTTCACAATTTCTGCCTCTAATATTTGACAATTTGTCATTTCAGAGGTATTAACAAAATCAATAACCAAAGACAATGCATAGCTATTTTTTTCCCAGGACCTTCCAGGACCCTTGATAAATTCCATAACGTTTCCAGTACAGGAAAAATATTTTTCTAATTTCAAAATATTTTCAGGAATTTCATGACAGTTGGAACTCTGAACAGTGTTGTTTTTGACAGCAAATTTTGATTTAGTTTTAGTCATAGTCTTTTGAATAAAATGTCATTTAGTTTCAGTTGTAATTTAGTTACCTGAAAAGTATTAGTTTTAGTCTAATTGTAGTCAACTAAATATCATAGGAATTTAAGCGACTAAATCTACAGTTGATTTAAGCTAGCCTTACAGCTAATGACTTTGAAAAGACTTTTGACAGATGCCGCATCGCAGTATTGATACTTTTACTTGGATGGCTTTTGGCTCACTAGCGTTCTGTTTTGGTTTTGGTCATTGTACTCATTCAGAGTTTTTCATGCAAAACAAATGTTTGCAATCAGTTCAGAATCATTAAAAAAAATAAAAAATAAAGTTTGACTGCTGAATGCTGATTTGTTATACTATAAACTATAATATAAAGGATAGGCCTACACTATACTATAAAGTAAATCTGCTTTAAGTAGCATGTGAGGGGTCAAAGTAGGGTTTTTTAATGATTCCGAATCCACTGCAACCATAAACATTCCTTGGGCTTAAAACGGCCCGACAAAACTGAATGAATGAGTCATCACTTTTCACAGTTTCATGGGGGCTGTTTTAGCCCAAGGAATGTTTTTCATGCAAAACAAATGTTTGCAATGGATTCAGAATCATAAAAAAAAAAAGAAAAAAAAAAAAAAAAGTTTGTAATTTGTCATATAAGTTTCCAAAAATATAGTTTTCAAAATCCCCCGAAAATTTGAACGAAATTACACAAGCGACTTGACTAACCTGCTGCTGCTGCCTCAGCCGATTGGCCTGCTCCTGCAACGCGTTCTTCTGCTGTGTCAGCAGCCGCTGGTGCTCCACTCGAGCGCTTTCCTCTTGTTTCTTCATCTCTGGAGGAGGAAAACAGAAAACGGTAGCAGGAAAACCGTTTGTAAAAGAGGCGGTGCCATAGTTTTGTACTTTTTCTGGTTTTCATGTGTCTAGGAGCTTGACAGTACTTCATTAGACCCCCTGGTGTGGTTGTTATGAGCAATTATGTATTCCCTTTTTATTCTGGGTTTATTTCTGGAGGCTGACACCTTGTGGGTCAAAAGTGCCGATCCAAAAACAGTGAGTAAATGACATCATATAATCATCAGCTGGGTCACCACAAACCATGACAACCAGGCATACTTAATGAACTGGTGGGTGTGGCCACATAAAAACATAATTTTAACTCTTTCTGTACACTTTTTTGGAAAAAATCTTCCTCCATGTATAATCACAATACCTGATAATCATGTTTTAGGGGGCACTGCATCTTTAAAGACAAAGAAAAACAGGCAGTGTAATGTTATATTTCTTAGCAGCATCTACTTTGTGTTTGTTTAAGGGATACAATTAAAGATTTTGAGAGCTGTTTCAATGTGTAATTGCGATCGTAGGTCACATTCAGTATGAAAACCTGCATATCATGTGCGTGCGTCACACCTCTGCCCATACTGTATATGGAGATATTGTGTCAGTCTCATGTAGTATGATCTATGATGTCAGTCATCTCCATGTTT
Source organism: Nannobrachium achirus (assembly GCF_963921795.1). NCBI lineage: Eukaryota > Metazoa > Chordata > Actinopteri > Myctophiformes > Myctophidae > Nannobrachium > Nannobrachium achirus. Next base: position 3,811,789 of record NC_137820.1, on the reverse strand, counting down.
GGGAACATTATGGCCACATTCTGGGCACATCCAGGGATGGACTGAGACTGACTGAACTCATTTGTGTTTTACCTTTTGCTCTGCGCTCTGCCTCACCGAGGCGCTCATCAGCTGCCAGGATGGTCTGGCCAACTGTTGACTTCTTATCCAGGTATGTCTTCAGCACCACCGCAGCCTTTAACACACACAAACGCACACGCACACGCACGCACGCACGCACGCACACACACACACACACACACACACACACACACACACACACACACACACACACACACACACATTTTAACCATTTATTTATGTCCACACAAAGCAGATGCATACAAGGACACAAATATTATAGGTGCAGTAGAGTTGCATTTACAAAATCATGGCATATGTCTTCATGATACAATAGCAAGTCACTTGGTACTCTACGGGTATAAGTAGCAGCGCCTCCGCCATATGTGGCGGCTGCCGATTATAGCGGAGACGGCACAATACTTTGCCAGTCTTTTTGCCTCTTTTTTGGGCAACCCAAGTTGTTGAAGCCCTCTAACAACAACCAGCCTGTGGGTTTAATGTCCTAGGCTGCCAAATATGAAAACAAATAGTCTGCACCTGTACCCCAGCTCTGAGATGGTATGTACTGTAGGAGAGGTTGGTATTTAATGACCTTGGTCATGAAAGCTTCCTCTAGGCTAGGGTCAAAGGTGCAGGCCATCTCTAATACAGACACTTCCCTGGACTCTTCATCAACCACAACAACATCTGGTGTATTAACTGTCAAAGATGTAAATATTATATAATAACACGCGCACGCACGCACGCACGCACGCACGCACGCACGCACGCACGCACGCACGCACACACACACACACACACACACACACACACACACACACACACACACACACACACACACACACACACACACACACACACAATCTATTTATACCCTCGTAAACAGAATGCCTTGTACAAAGGACATACTGCCAGTGCAGTCAGATACTAGGGAAATCAGCCTAGGGAAATCAGCCATCTGCCTATACAAGGCTGAACACTGTTACTTAGTCAAACACAGCAGACATCAATCATGGAATCAATGAATCAACGCCTCCTCTAAATTGAGCTGATATCTCAGTATAGTATATATAGTATACAGTATAGTATAGTACTGCTATACTCGCTAGAGGGCCAAATAGTTACATTATTGAAGAACAATCCATCTGAAGGGGGTTCCAGACGGTCTCCACATCCTAATAATTAATTTAATTTTTATCTTTTAACATTCGTTTTTTTGGGCTTTTATGCCTTTATTGATAGGACAGTATTGACAGGAAACGGGGGGAGAGACGAGGAGTGACATGCAGCAAAGGTTGTCCGGATCGGGAATCGAACTGGCGATGCCGCCAGGCATCCCTACCTGGTGGCAGTGCCTAAGTGGTATGTGCCTGGACCAGTAGGCCAGCGGGAACCCCTAGTAATTAATTTTCAATGAGAGGCGGGCGTTTATTTTGGCCACGAGTTTAGGGGCGGTGAGGCGAGCGGGGCGCAGTCCCGTGAAATCCCCGCGAGCGTGCTCGTTTGTGCACGCGGACTGCGAGAGCTGGATTATGGTCATCTTTGTGAAATACCACGTAGCGTTTACTCGCTGAGCGAGTGTGTTTGTGTCTCACCGCGGTGCGGCCGCCACTGATCCTAGCGGGAGCCCCCGCGTCAACCGCTGCCCGTCTGTAGGGCCCTTAGGCTTCTTACCTTCACCCCTCGGCCATCTTCACCCTGGTACTGGTTGGTCAGCACGGTGAGGTCCATGGTGAACTGGTTGTATCCTCCGCTGGTCATGTAGAAACCACTCCTCAGTTTGTCCTCCAGGGGTTTGAAGACGCGTTGGATGAGGAGTTCACAGGCCTTCCTGGACTCCTCCACGTTCTTCTCGCAGATGAGCTTATATTGCTCCAGAAGTGCCTCCTAAACAAAACAAAACGTCAAATGCAGATGTGTATCTTACTATCTTCCCAAATGGGTTAATCTGTAGTGTGCTACAACTATCATCCAGTTGATGACTCTGGCGCTGATTACATTCAGCACGCATTTTATAATAGCAATTACGCATATGATGGGTGGTGCTAGGCGATTTGAGCGCTCAAGGTGAGTTTTAAAATGGAGCTCTATGACTAAAGATATTTTGATAAAGGACCAGACTGAGACTAAACAATTTTCAGATGACTAAAATAGGACTTTGCTGTCAAAATAATCACTGCTCAAGAGGATACTAAAACTAACTAAAAGGCTTAGACACATTTTAGAAGTGATGTCTGTGTAACGTGATTAAAACTGATTATGTCACCAAGTTTACAACATACCACAAGCTTCTTCTGATATTTCTGCTCATCGTCTCTGAATGAATGTTTGATGAAAACGGCCACCGCCTCCCTCTCACTGGACTGATGGATCTCCGACAGCTCCGCCTCGGTGTCGGTGGGGAAGCGCACGGATCTCATCCTCTGTACG